>NC_068358.1:84490292-84790292 GCF_020536995.1 Dreissena polymorpha
CATGAACTTCACCAACGCTCTATCATAAATACTAAAACTGAACTTGTATTGATTGTGACGGAGCGTGTTATTTGTTGTTTCTTAAAACCATTATAAATGTTTTATCTGTTCTTGAAAATGAGGCAAACAAACAAAGAAATTCTAATAAACGAAAACAGACAAAACAGCAATTACATAGCATTCATAACGGAGAGTAAAGTTGTTACCAGTATAGCAACTGTCCTAGCACGGTCATTAAAGTGTTTTGTTGAGTTAATTTTTCGGGTCCAAAATTAATCATATAACTTTAAAGGAACCTTTTCGCAGATTTTGGCATATTTTGAAGTTTGTCATTAAATGCTTCATATTGATAATTGTAAACATTTGATCTTAAAGCTCCAGTAAAAATCAAGAATAAAATTTTAAAAAGAAAAAGGTAACCCTCAGCAGGGCTCGAACCACTGACCCCTGGAGTAAAAAGTCTACTACTTAGACTACTCGGCCATGCTTCCGGATACAATGACAGACGTATTTTATACTTTATATAAATAATCCTCGTAGTTTCACAAAATATAACGACAACAACAGAACTCTCCAAATTATTGAATCGATTCGCGTTGCAACGCTTTATAATTTTTAGGTTTTTAAATCGTCAAAAGATGGATATGATGGCTATTTTAGACCATGGTAAATGTTCGTATTACTGTTTCCTCACAAATATCATAACTAAGACGAAAATTTGCGAATCTGAAACAACTTTTTTTAAATTTTGTCAATTAACCAAAACGTGAAAAGGCCCCTTTAACGACACTCTAAAACAGATCGTTTTCTACCGTGTGAATGTTTAGTCGTTTTTACCACACACTGTCGTTGAATCGCGGTTTAGCGTTTGTATGCACACGTGACTTCCGGTTATTGTAACCCCTGACTATACGCAGGTGACCAGAAACCCTGTGGTGGCTATGGTTACATAGAAGGACACCAGAATAAACAGACATACTGAAAAAACAACAACATACATATTGATATAAGAAGAGAAATATGTTGATCAGAATTTGATATATTTCTGCATGTAATTATGACAACATTTGCTTATGCATACGTTTAAACTCCGTACGTATATGCTTATACTGTGTATTTAAATAATGCATTCTGATGAACCAAAATCGTAACTTCTTTTCCAAATAACAACGATTAAGATGTAAAAATGCATTAGTTCATTTATTAGTAGCATGCGTTTAATAAAATAGTAAAATATCTTACATCTTAAACTTCCCCTACTGTACAACCGCCAAGACCAAAGATAGCAACACTGATCATCGCTAGACATTCCGTGCGTATGAACCACCGCCCATAAAATACTCGAATTTCCGTGACCAGCACTGTTTTCAGCTAAGCTCCCATGCTGCGTATACTGGTTCGAAGCTGTTGTGTTTGTCTGGGTTGATACCTGGCCACTATTGACATAATACTTGTTGTCAACCGTTAGAGTGCTCTGATCTGATGCTAAGCCGCGATTTACAGTAGACTGGCTGACAGCCGTTACCTTGCTCTGGGTGATGCTAAGCCTGCATTGAAAGAAGGACTTTCATGCGTTATGTCTTTTGTGAATGTCGTGCCATAGTTGGTGGCCATCTCAGGAAGTCTTTGTGCAGCGCCATGCGACTTTGACGCCGTCTGTGACACTGGTACGGAAACATTAAGAAGCGGTGATAATGCCGTTGGCGTATAGAGTGAGTTTAATGTGGCATCATAGGGCGCCGTGGAAGTCGAATTAGAAGACAAAATGTTCTGAGAGCCTTTAGATGTCCGAGTTGTTACCGGGATTGATTTCGTCGACGAATTAATGAGTTTTATAACGAATCGGATTTGTTGTTTTCCGGCTAATGAAAATTGAAGTTTGGTTAATTGAAAGCACGTTTAAGTCCGTTGTCGCCACGTTTGGTATTGTAGATCGAAATAAATTGTTTGCGCTAATCGCGAACTTGCATTTGATATAGTTAACGTTGTTTTGTTTGGTACACGTGTTTCATTAAACGTCGTTGATCTTATTGTTGACGTTTTTGCAGAGGTCTCTTCTAAAAAAAATTTGACGTAGACATATTGGTAGATGTTGACATCACTAAGTGAGTTGTAGATGATCTTATCAGACGGGACAGCGTCGAACTTGGTTGAATTTCGCGGTGAAGCGTAGTGTCTTGTGTGAAGTAGACACACCGACAGACGTTGACACCACCAAGTTTGTTGTAGATGATCGTATCAGACGGGGCAGCGTCGAAGTTGGTTGATTTCGTGGTGAAGCGTAGTGTCATTGTGTGAAGTAGACACACCGACAGACGTTGACACCACCAAGTTTGTTGTAGATGATCGTATCAGACGGGACAGCGTCGAAGTTGGTTGAATTTCGCGGTGAAGCGTAGTGTCTTTGTGTGAAGTAGACACACCGACAGACGTTGACACCACCACCAAGTTTGTTGTAGATGATCGTATCAGACGAGGCAGCGTCGAAGTTGGTTGAATTTCGCGGTGAAGCGTAGTACTCGGACTAGTGATCCTATGTAAATCTGCTTTACTGGTGACTGTTGGAATTGAAGTGCGTGTGTTCGTTGTACTAGGCAAAATCACCTTTGCCGTGGTATAGTATAAATGTGGGCATTCGGTTTCACATATGCCCGTTTCCTTGACGTCATCGTTTGCTACTTTACACGAATTGCGACATGATTCCAGTGGAAGTCTCTGGTCGCAGCAGATGCTTCGTGTCCGGGAGGCTAGGGATAAACTGCCAGGTATGCCTCGGCCGCAAAACACACAATTCCATGGAAACCAGTTGCTCCATTCGCAATAATGTTGCAACGTCTGGTTCGTTTCCAAAACGTAGCATAAACCCGAAGCACTTATTGATGGAATAGTCCCAAAAAGGAAAACGATTACCAGAACTTTCGCCAGCTTTGTTGAGTAGGTATAATACTCCGGCATGGTAGAAGCGATATGGATTGCTCTATGAATCAGTTGATACTCAAATAGCTTTTAAACATGTCCTTCTTTATTTATCTGGAGTCTTACAGTGGGCATGCGCCGAACCCGTAGATAAGAGCCAAAATGTTATATATACGAAATGAAAGCTTTAATTGATTAAAGTGAAATCAAAGTTAATAAATATATTCTGTTAAAGCTGTTGCATTCATTTCAATAGTTTATGCATGCTAAAATATAGCCTTAACATGTCAATTTATAACAGACATGTTTGTATATAGGTAAGTCTTCAGTATTACCCTTGTCATGTGCATTTTATTTTTACATCAAACAGTTGCCAGTTGCCATACTACTGAGCACAACCCTTTACATTTAGTCAAAATTTATTTGGTTATAATTTGAACACCGTCTAGTCTAGTCCTTATTGTTACTCTATACTTAAAGTTCTACCTACAGTTTCATCTGGTCTGGCGGTCGTTGTCACTTGTGACGCTACAGGCAGCCCAGAAAAGGGAAAACAACTGATGTTACTTTACATGTTCGGCTAACCAGAGGTGCTGGTTAGTTACAGTGGTATTTGTTTTATGGCATTTAAAATAAAATGCCCAATTACAACACAACATAGTGTTCTGTTATGTTGTTTCTTTCCCTTACATAGTGAAACTTTTGGTAGAGAGCTAAAGCAAATAAGGAACAAATGTATTTTATGATTTCATAAAAGTTTTATGTGGATGTTTTGCGGATTGAATTTAGTGTTCGCTGACCTTAATTAAGTAGTCGAGAGAGGCGCAGCCAATCAATGACAGGATATTTGTCACATGACGGTTTTTAAACAAATCGGAGCACAGCATTAGAATCATTGTTGGAAAAATTCTGGATTGGAGACATGTTTATTGTTTACTCGAAAATCTACCGCCACCCCTCCTCCTCCCCTGGTTTCTGGAAAATTTCTCTGTCATTGGTTGGCTTTGCTTTTTCATACTCTTATTGTGGGCGCTACAGGCAGCCCAGATAAGGGAAAACAACTGATGTTACTTTACATGTTCGGATAACAAGAGGTTGCTGGTTAGTTACAGTGGAATTTGTTTTTATGGCTTTTAAAATAAATACCCAGTTACAACACAACATAGTGTTCTGTAATTGTTTCTTTCCTTTACATAGTGAAACTGTTGGTAGAGAGCAAAAACAAATAAGGAACATAAATTTAAATAGTTTGTGTTATCTGCCGTAAATATTGGAGGCGATCTTAATTGCTAAAAAGCACATTGATACACGTGTTTTTTGTAACGAAGCAGTGAAGCGTATTAGACAACAATAGCATGCTTAACAAGGAGAATAACAACAAAGATAAAAATACATCATGAACCCAATAAAACGATGAGATTAAGCTGCGTTTGTTTACTGTTTTCATCAGGGAGAAAACATTTTAGTATGGCTCACATGTTATTATTTCGACATTTCGACGCGAGCGGAAATTTGAGTCCAATTACAGGTCGTATCTAGTTACTTCCGCAATTATGATTCATTGAAATAGTATTATTCTATTTAAGTTATAATCGCGCCGTGATCCGGGCCGTAGCAAAACTCCAATATCGAACCGATGTACGAACTTAATTATCGGCGCGATGTTTGATTGAACTGAGATTACTGTGGGGGAACGACGACAAATGCCGTAGTTTAGGTCGGACAGATATCACGCCACGCCGTGTACAAGTCCGATCTCGATGTAAACAGTGATATAGGACCGAAATGCAAATATAAATCGCCCCGATATCGGGCCGACATTAAATGATAGACATGTTCATAGTGTTCGTTCACTATCTGTCTTACTTTTCAAAATAATATAAAAAATGAACGTAAATCTTGGCTCAATAAGATACTATTTTAAAACTGCAGCGTGTTGCGTGCGGTTAGTTGGTAACGTATTTGGTTGTGAAACAAGCGCTTTAAGATGTTTTAAGTTATTTAAAAAAAAAATCTGTGAATTACTTTGAAACATCAAACCAAAGACTGCGTGTGTATGGAATATGTTATTTTCATAAAGCCATTTTAATTCTCTATAGATGCACGCGCTCCCAATTCAATAACTTGGGCTTATCTTTGAGTGAAATTTGAAAGAAATATATTAATATGACGGAATTTAAAAAGCAAGTCATGGGTGGGATTTTAAATATTTAAACCTTTTATTAAAATCACCGTAAGTCGTAAATATCCGTTACTCCGAACGTTGCCCGAATATGCGCGAAATTAAAATATAAACATGAGGGGAAAATCAAAAATGTATTACAAGCCCTAATACGCGTCACATAGAGTTTATTACCGTGGTGTAGATGTAGAGCGTTTAATTTTAGCACAAGAGAACCCATGTTCAAATCGCTCGGCATGCAAAGCTTTCGTCTTATTCATAATATTTTGGTGTTGTAAATATCTTCATTATATGACGTTTAAAAGAATACGAACTATTGTTAAGTCCCTTTATTAAAAGTGTATTTGCTCGTCAAAATTCCCAATGTTTAATACAGTATTGTTTGTTCCACTATTAGCTGATTTTGAACGATACATCATTTCACATATTTCAATATATTTTGCAAATCTAAATGAACACGAATGTCAATTAAGTGTATGTTAACAAAAAGGGGTTAAGGGGAAGATGGATTGGTTGGCACCCTAAAACGTATAAGAATCATTAATAGTTCAGTTTTATTTTTCTTTCAAAAACTTTCAGTGTGAATACATATTGCCATACACATAGTAAAGATGCGAAGAAATAACTGAAACTCCAAATATACCCGGTATTACAGTTCTAAATCCTTAAGAAAGTCCCTGTATCCACTCCAAGATGATAAGTGTTTACAGTTCAGACTATTTGACAGTCTTCTCAAATCATATGTAAGCCAACTTTTCAATAAAATAAGGTTTTCAATTTGCATTAAGTTAAGTTATAGTATCATTCTCTCGTTTATTTTCCTGGTTAACGTTTTTCATTTTAAAGGGGCCGTCCAATAGATTAGTAAATTGACAAAATTAAAAACAGTTGTTTGAGATTCGCAAGTTTTCGTTTGTGTTATGATATTTTTGAGGAAATAGTAACACTTACCATTTAACATGCTCTTAAATATCCATTATATGCATCTTTTGACGATTTGAAAACCTGAAAATTGTAAAGCGTCGACGATTGAATAATTGGAAAGTTCTACTTTTGTAGTAATATTTTGGGAAACTACAAGGGATTACTTATATAGGTAAACTAATACATCCGCTTAAGCATTAGCATGGGTGGTCGAGTGGTCGAGTACTCCAGGACTCCATGGGTCAGTGTTCGAGCCCTGTTAAGGTTATTTTTTTCCTTTATTAAATGTATTCTTGTTTTTTAACTGGAGATTTTTGGTCGAATGTTGAAATGAATCAATATAAAAGCATTTAATGGACATGCTTCATACATGCCAAAATCTGTTGGACGACCCCTTTAAATCAAATGCTACGCTGTCGCTCACTGTATTGTCGACTGTTTCTTACTGGAAAAAATATGTTCTACTAACCGCGAGAATGTATTCAAATGTTTAATCTTAAAATGAGATTTATTATGTTCCTTTTCTTAAATATAATGCTAGGTTAATCTTAAGCTCAAAATGAATACTCTATTTAAAGAGATTCACATGTTGAATGTAGGGCATTCGAATACAGAGACGCTTTTCTGTTTATTACATTTTATCATATTTAAGGTTAGAAAATCATAATTAAATTCTACGCAAATTTATGACGTATTTTTGATTTGAAAAAACATTCTACGTGTATGACCTACCTAGTAATTTTACACTCAAGGAGGAATGATGCATATCAAAACTATATTTGTTGTATAACAGACAATTAATGCTGCTGGATTAAGATTCGCTGTTTAAAAAAATTATATAAAGAGAAATTTTACATTCCCTTACAGTAAACCTCCATTAAAATGTTCATTTATAACGTCTTAGGATGACAATTTCATTTGAATGTAGATATTTAAACAATATAAAGACAATCTATGTAACAAAACAACACAAAACAAAAATATGTCTCGTTTTTGATGCAGCTCTACAATAGCTGCCGTTTGTTTCCGGTGCATCCATGCCCCAAGTTGGGACATCCGTTGTATCGAGGTAACAACTTGGGATTTCCGGTGTATCGCTGCACCCACTTGGGGACTTCCGCTGTTGTACCACTTGGCAATGCGGGACGCAATCCACAGCGAATAGTTCCCAAGACAACCGAGCAGCAGATTATGATATAAGGCATACTGAAAAGGATCTTAATTTATAAATCATTTGGAAGAGCATGGAGATGCACACCGAACTGTATAGTGAAACTATCTGCTTTGCATATGTAATAAGGACTATGTTAAAAAAAACATTGGATTCAATCTTTTTTTTAATTATGAGTTGAAAAAAAACCTTTCACAACGAATCTTTCCAAAAAGTATTATATCCGTAAAATGCTTATTTTTGTGTACGAAAACCACCATAAAATGGCATCATTGATTAAAAGGTAAAACTTTTTAAAGCGGTCGAAACAATTATGCGACCATCAGTTCACGATAATCAAAAATCTGTTTACGACTTATACTTGTATGTACATGTGTAAATTTCAGTTATCATGTTGTCTATGTACAAACGAGAAACAAAGATACAATTTAATAAGATTTCCCTATGAAGAATTATAATTTGTTCAGAAAGGTATTTTTTTAAGAGATAAATGCAAACATAATGTTCGACTCACTATGGTGTATTCCGTCGTTGTTTAACCGCCATTTTAATATATAGCACCAAGATGGACCTTCAACTTGAGACGAACTGGCGTTTTCACACACATTTGCTCGTGAAATGGTCAATCCCGTGACATTTCGTGATGAATTAGTTCTCGAAATATTCGAGATACCAGACGATGGCATTTGGATCTTAGACGTCATGTCCATAAGAATGTCTTCGTGCTAGACATAAGGTTTGTTATCCCATTATGTGGCGGTAAAGTGGATGACAGTGGCTTTCCCTGGTCGACGTTAAAATGCGTCGGCAAACGCGACCCCATAAAGACCGGACACCGAACCCGTTTGTGAAGTAGATGTGTGCGGTGTATTTGAATCGATGCTTATTCCTAAAGACTGCGGCGTTGAGTTTGAAGCACACGTGCCATCTGTCACATAGTACGGACAAGCTGTCTTGCACTGTTGAAGTTCCTCTCTTATGTTCGGGTTTACTCCACAAAACGCTAAACATTGGTCAAGATCCTTCGTGATGGTTTGAAGACAGCAAATTTCTTTCACTCGTTTAGCCAATAATTGTGACGCAGAACTACACGCTCTGCATCGCGTGCAATCCCATGGCATCCATTCGCTAAGTTCACACAATTGAAGCGGCTGAGATTGCATCGGTACGTGGCAATTGTGAATGCTTTTAGTTGGCGTAGACTTAACATCGTGCGTAGCAGCGAATGCGGTTGTATTTCGGAGAGGTGGTGATGATGGTTTCACAGCGATGGAATGTGATAATGAAGCACTAGGTGTTGATATCTGCGCGTTCAAAAACGACGCTACTGTGATGTGGTTGACGGTAGTTACAGACGAGAAAGGGTGTGTTCCAGTATTCCAAGGCATGCTAGATCTTTGTCGACGAGTTGTGGACGTAGTACCTGGCGTGCTGACACACGGACTCGGTGTTGTCTTATGGGGGCATGCCCGGTTACACGCCGCTTTCTGATTGCCGTCCTCATAAGTCACATTGCACAACCTGAGGCATTCCGGTGCATCGGTTGAAATCTCGCAGCAAATCCCGCGCAATCTCGAAGCCAGCACGCTATCCTTTTGCACGTTCGGTCCGCAGCACGTGCAGTTCCATGGCAACCAGTAACTCCAGTCACAGACGTTCTGCAATATCTGATTGGTAGGTTTAAAATCGCATGACTTACTTACACTAAGAGGAAGGTACACTAATGTTATGAATAAACAATTACGTACACGTGTATTAAAGCCTTAGCCATGTTCTCTTCGTGAAATATGTTTTTTTCTATGCAAAACAAAAACAATTCTAAATTAAGTCATGTTAAGTGAGTACCACCAAAGACATTAAAGTGTAATTTTAAACTAAACTATGAAATTCAAAGCTCAAGTTTGTATAACTATATTCTTATACGACAGTAGATAATATAGTGTAGGAAATCAGTTGGGTCGATTCTATTTCGAGATTGATAACATATCACCACACTGTTTTCGTCAAAACTACTGACGTGTGATCGCTTAAACATTTCCACTTGAGATAACCATGTTAGAACCCGCTGCGAGATTGATGAGTTCCGTCTCCTTTGGAAAAAAGGATAACAAATATTATCATTAAAACAATATGACTAAATACATAATATTTAGAAAATATATTTGTGCCGACATTTTATTGATATATCGTTGTTTTTGTGGGATGAATGTCAGCGGTACTTACTGCGGACACTATGACAACGAAAACCATCATCTCAAACAGCTTTGACGTAACACGGTTAACAATAGGCATGGACTGGTAATGTCATCGGAGTGGTTGATAACTTTAACTATTTAGAAACGGTATTGAATTTTAAATTAAACAAGGAACATTTGGTAAAGCCCTTAACGCAAGAAAAACATATTATTTAAAAGCAGTGGCTTTTACATAAGACCAAAAATATATTGTCAGTTTGTCGTGATGTCCTTTGTTAATTCCATGCCAAAGTTGTGGTCATTTTAGTCAGTCTTTGTGCATAACCCTGCGAATGAAATGCCGTTTCTGGCAAAGGCATTGGTAGCGCCGTTAAATGTCGCATCGCCGTTATATGTCCCAGGCTACGAGATTTGTCGCAACGTTGACGATAAATGTCGCAAGGAACGATAAATGTCGCAAATCCTACTGACGATATATGTCGCAACTTTAACGATAAATCTCGCAAAAAATTTCAACTGCCGATATATGTCGCAACATTAACGATAAATGTCGCACACCTTTGTAAGTCACGTTAAAATGAAAAGTTGAAGTAAAAATAACTAAAACTTTCAGGTTGTGGTCAGTATTGTCCATAACTGTCAGCTGCGGTGAGATCGACCGAAGCGGTCATATTTATTCATTTTCGACCAAAAACGTTAACCTGTAGTCAAAAATGACAAAATCCTTGTTTTAAATTGGTCGGAAATCGGAAAAGCGAGGGGCCCGTAAGTTTTTGCTTTGGGTTTAAGGCCGTTTCGACAAGTTTGTTTATATAAGGTCAGTCTTACAGGAACCGTCTGGGTAGAACAACATGTGAATGCCTCGGTATTTCTGCTGGAGACTGACAGCTTTGCCATCTTTGAATCAGCGATAGAAGGCGAATATTCTTGGATAGAATCATCGATCCAGGATCACACCGGGACATCTGGTTCCAACCTCTGTGCTCAGCTCTTTGGGTAATTATGGGGCCGGCAAAGGAAAATGCCTTATATGAAAACTGCCAGGAATTGCGGTTCTCTTCTTAAGGTAGCGCACCCCTGATGATTTCCCGCGATGTATTTTACGATCATTGCCGATCTTCAATGATCGTTATTTCCGAGAGATGCATTTTATTTTTTTCAAAACTTCGAATTTTGATATATGTTTACGTAAATCCTTTAGAATACATTATTTTCACAATAAATATTGACTTTGATCCAAATATCATCTGAAAATACGATTTCGCGATTTTTTCAAAGATCGACAAGCCTTTTTTCATGTTTACTTATGGATATCTAATTTAAGCTTGCACTACTTTGAAGTTGTTGTGGCAAGTGGTTATTGCGATGGAAAACAAAAACTTTTGGGATCTTCCCGCGCAGGTTCGAATCCTGCCGACATCGTATACTTTTTTGCGACGCGTTTTATTTCTTTTCTAGCGTAATTTGATTTAATATAGCATATAAGTATGTTTATTGTTAAATATGTTAAAATTTTGATGCACATCCTTCAATTTTTAAAATTAAAACAACGTTATGGCTAAATTGGGTGATTTACTGCTGAAAATACGAATGATGCATGTTGCATTTTTATTTTTATTTCAAAAAGTAAACGGTAAATCTGTCTATTTCTTGGTATTTTTGCTGTATATAGTGTTTCTATAAAAACTAAGTTTAAAACATAACTTAAATGATAGTATTTAGAATTTTATAAACTTCGTTTTTAACCGACCCAATTTTTACTTGGCTGAAATCACTTACATTTCATGGCGCTCTTCCATAGATAAAAATATGTAAAAAAATAAATGTCTGTAAAAATGGTATAAAACGAGAACTCGTGTCAGATTATATATATGTTTAAAGTAAATGCGGCCATTTTCGTGATTGGTTAGTTTAAAGAGTACGAGTTCAAATTCCAAAAGGGTCGGGAATCTAATAAAACAAAATTACTGTGTACGGAGATTGATATTTGACACTGTTACTATCCAAAAACCTTTATATTCACGCAAGTAAAGGAAATAACGAACAGAAGGCTAAGTTGACTGATAAACAGGGATGAGGTATTTTTCACTTGATTGATACTCTGCAGCGAGCCAGTGAATCGGCGACATAGAATACCGCTGCCTATATGTAAAGCATTAATTGAAGGCAACGATATTGAAAAAATAAAAAGAACATATTATTCTTCAGTCAGTTCATCAGTATGCCAGTACAAACTCCGGCATATGCCAGTGCGTCTGCAAAATAGTTATACATTAACTAAGATAATGATACATGTACTACGTTCATGTAACTAACATACAATATTCAATACAATTTTATTGTAATCTGTGTTGCTGTAATAATGTTAAAGTTTTATCACATCTTACAACATTTGGCCAATCTAAATAACAGCAGTCCATTTAGCACAGAGAAATCAACAACTGGCTACTCGAGCCAAGAATTATAAGAATTGATTGGGTCAATATTGACCACAAGTGACCATTTCGGACAATACTGACCGCAACTGACAATTATGGAAAATACGGATCACAATTGACCATTTCGGACAATACTAACTAAAAACTGACCATTGTGGTGGAAGTCGGCTCAAAGAACCTCGTCGGGTAATCTAAATTTAACCTTAAAGTTTTAGTCATTTTACTTCAAGTTTTTGTTTTTAACATGACTTACAAAGGTGTGCGACATTTATCGTTAATGTAGCGACATATATCGGCAGTTGAAATTTTTGCGACATTTATCGTTAAAGTTGCGACATATATCGTCAGTAGGATTTGCGACATTTATCGTTCCTTGCGACATTTATCGTCAACGTTGCGACTTATCTCGTAGCCTGCGACATATAACGGCGAAGCGACATTTAACGGCGCTACAGGCATTAAAATATTTAGAAGCGGTTTTCATATAGAGTGACTTTGATATTGCAACATTAGACGCCATGTGAGGAGAAAATATTCTGAGAGCCTTCAGAAGTACGAGTTGTTACCGGGGTTGATTTCGTTGGTGAATGTGTTACTTTTCTAGAGCTCATCGGCTTTCTTTTTTCCGTATAACGAAAATAAATGTCTTTTTTAAATTGGTTGTACGTTCAAGTCCGTTGCTGCCACGTATGAGAATGTAGATTGAAATAAATTATTTATTATATTTATATTAAATAAGCTAATCGCAGACTTTCATTTGACACAGGTAAAGTTGTTTTGTTTGTTACATATGATTCAATTGACGTTGTTTATCTTATTGGTAACGTTTTTGCAGGGATCGCTCCTAAAAATAATTTTTAAGTAGACACACCGACAGACGTTGACACCACCAAGTTTGTTGTAGAGGATCGTATCATACGGGGCAGCGTCAAAGTTGGTTGCATTTCGCGGTGAAGCGTAGTACTCTGACTAGTGTACTTGTGATAATCCGATACAATATATGTCGCCAACTATATGGAAATGGTTGAATAGTTTCTTATGATTAAGTTGATATAAAAATGGTTTTTAAACGTGTCATTTAACGCGGCGAATCCGTCGATACGGACCTATATTTGGTTCGTACATAAAACGAACGCCTGTATTGATTAAAATGGAATCACATTAATGAAATATAAATTAAAGCTGCTGCATTTATGCGAATAATCAGTTCTATCCACCGCAAGGATTCGAGGAGAATCTAATAACAAAAAAGAAAACAAACATATATATATATTTGTTTCAGGTCCGATCTAGGGCCGAGATAAAACCCCGATATTGGAATGATGTATAAACGATGTATACACATAATTATATCGGCGCGATGTCGGGTCGAGCTGATAACAGCAGGGGAACGACGTCAGACTGCCGTAATCGACGTCGGACCGACACCACGCCGTGTTTTTAAGTCCGATATCAGACCGATTTAAAAAGCGATTTAGAACAGATATGCAGATATAAATCGTTCGCCCAGATGTCAGGCCTATAATACTTATTTGCTTGGCTCATAGTGTTCGTTTACTAGCTGATTTACTTTTCAAAACAAAATATAAACAATGAACGAACAAAATGACTTAGTAGGAGTTTGATTTCAAAACTTCAAAGTGAGTTTAGTTGTGTTTTGAAACCTAATCTTTGAGATGTTGTAAGTACTTTAAAAAACATTGTCCCGCTTTAAACCATCATATTATAAACTGTAGTAGTACCAATATTATTTTATCAAAGCCAGTTTAATTCTATTTAGATTTATGAGATCTGAATTCAATAACTTTGGGCTTATCCGCGAGTGAGTTATGAAGGAAATACATTAAACATATTGATATGATGGAACTTAAGAAGGCAAGTAATGGGAGGGATATTAAAAATGTAAACCTGTTATGAACTCCGTGAAACACCGCCTTAAGTCGGATATATATCCGTCACTCCTGATATGTGTATGTACCATGTAAACATATTGTTTGTTCTACTATGAACTGATGATAATCTATGCATCATTTTAACATATTTAAACTCTTTTTTTGTTCAAAAATTGAAAAAAAACACTTTCATTTATAAAGTGTTTGTTAACAAAATATGGGGAAATACTGAGGACTGGCAACTTAAAATGTCTGAGAATCATTAATTGTGTGGTACGATTTTCATACAGACTGCCATACAAATAGAAAACATGCGAAGAAAGAAGTGAAAATCAAAATGTATTACAGGTCTAAAGCCTTACAAAAGTCCACTTTACTCCAAGATTATTAATGCGCTCAGTTCAGAATACGTGGCATGTCATTATGAGATTATCACAAATATTATGTAAGCTCAAGTTTCAAGCAAAATATGGTTTTCTTGTAACATGAGGTTATACATTGTATTTATTTTATATTGTAAATCCAATTCCGCGCTGCCACTCATTTTCACTGGCCATTGTTTCTTAATGTCCATAAATGGTTGTTCCGTAATATATTTTTTTTAAATGTTTATTTTAAATGCATATTGAATAATTTATTTTTCCGTTTCTTTTATAAAAGGTTACATTAAACTTAAGCTCAAAATGATTGCTTCCTTTTCAGTTTTTGAATGTAAGACAATTTAAAAAGCAACAACTTTTTGTTGATATGTAATGGTTAGAAAAGCATTATTTAATTCTTTAAGGCATGAGGCCGTTTTGTTTTGGAAAACATTCTATGTGAGTGACACACAAGAAAGCATTAAAAACATCAAAATAGTTATTGAGTGTATAACAGTCAATCAATCTTTGTGAATTTACGAAAATGCTGGAGGGATTTGTTTACATCCCCTTTCATTCAATATCTCCATTTCAATGATCATCACACATCGTTTCTATGTTGATTTATATACGCACATTTGTTACGAAAATAAAGATAACACAACAACACCAAGGAATCAATATGTATCGTTTACGATGCTGCACTACCATAAGCTGTCGGTGAGTGTCCGGTGTATCCATGAACCTACGTGAGACTTCCGGTTTATGGAGGCACCCACTTTGGACTACCGACTTATAGAGGCACCCCCTTGGGACATCCGATGTTTGTAACACTTGGCCACGCAGTACATAACCCACAGATAAAAATTTTCCATGACAACCAAGCAGCAGATTTTGATAATCAGGCATACTGGAGTAAATTCTAATCTGTTAGTAGTGCATGGAGATGTGTATGTGATGTACAGCTTAACGAACTGCTATGTTTATGTAATTAGGACTATGTGAAATTCTTTGAATGAAATAATTTTTTTTACACAATGTATAAGTTTCAAAACACTTTTCCAGGATCTTTCAAAACATTATTATAAGTGACATTTCTAAATATTGTTTACGAAAACCACAAAATGCCATCATTGATTTGTAGGCGAAAACGTATTTTAGGGCGTTCGTAACTATTATGGACAATCGGTTAAGCGGAGATCAAAACATCTTTTACGACTTTATCTTATATAAACATGTGCAAATTTTAGTAATTTATGTTATCTATGTACGCATGAGGAAAATATGTAATTGAATAAGATTTCCCTATGAAGAATATGACCTTGTGAAGAGAGTGTAGCTTTTAATGGTAACGTCACAAATAATGTTCCACTCACACGATGGTGTATACTGCCGGTGTTCAATATTTTCCAGTTTTAATACTCAATAACAAAACAAGACAAAACTTAGTCGATTTTTTTTTTTACTTTATTCTACTATACATATATTGAGATTTATCAACGCATTATTTTCTTGAGTACATATAGGAGTTTTCTTTGTACAGCAAAATATTATTCCCAATTGAATACAACTTTTCTTTCTTTCTTTTTGTGGGGTGGGGGGTCTAATGTTTATTTTTTATGGTAGTTTTGAATTTATGAACGTTTTGTCTGTCTTAAAAAGCGTAATAAGATCTATATGCTCTCTTTACATGTGTTTTAACAATATGTGTTTTGCTATCATACACATTACACAATATCAAACCAGAAAGAATCATTTGTTGATCCGGACATAAATAACAATTTTTGAAAAAAAAATCCATAAACTAAAGTCATAATTGATACAATTCCTCAACCATATGCTTTTCGGTTTGCAAACAACTTTTTCAAACTCTTGATGATTGCTGGGTACACATTGTTGGACAGGCAAACCAAATAGATCGATGTTCAATACCAAGGCTCTGGAAGTAATATATGTTCTCAGCATTTCAGGAAATTAAATCGAGCTTTGTTAGTGATATAACTGTTATTTTGAAGCAGAGTGTGAAGATCCTAATTGAACCTTAAACCTGCAAGTTCGCCTCGCGTTGAACGGTTAAGTAATAAATTTATTCTGTATTTAATAATTTCGTTTGATACAAAAGAACAGAATACGTATTTTAGATAAGATGCGCGGGGTCGTAATACGTTTCTCGCTCTGAGCTTATCGTCGAATGCAATAAATTAATATGACGGAATTTTAATAAAAGCGTCTTAAAAGGAATATATTTATTGCATTCGAAATATCATCCTTATTTGAATCCTGAAAGCCGTTGATAATTTATTACTGCTGAAAATAGCCATAAGTGGGTTTTTTATAAATCCATTGTATTTTTTTTATACGAACGTGTGGTTTGTGCAGTTCAATCATTTTGTAATGTAATTACACAATGGAAAGAGGAATACTTTGTTATCGTGAAATAATATTTCATAATTAGACACGAATTGTGTATTTGAATTGCATGATCGTATATACATAAAAATATCTTTAATTATAAATGCATTCTTTTCTAAAACGTTTATAACCAATGTATAATCAATGTTTAAATCATGGCGGTATGCGTATGGACTTAAGGTATTTTAAGGAAAAAAATCTGTTTTTTTAACATAAACGGTTTTTATATTGAGATTACAAGCTCTAGAATCTAAATTAAAGACAATTGTACCAAAGTATATCAAGATGGTTTGTCCTGATATACATCACAAGACATTTTCTGGTGCTTATTTTTCTGGTACTTTAATTACGCATTGGCCCCAAAAGTGGTCACTGACCAAGTTTAAATGACCAACTAGACAATATTTGTTGAATGGCCAAAAATAATTGGGTTGCGACAAACTATTTGGTCAGTCCTTACAATGAGGTGAAACTGCAAGTTAAACACATGAGTTCCCTTTCTGACATATTTAGTAGCAACGTTGGACTATTGCAAGGGGAAATAACATCGCCGATCATGTTCTCACTTTTTGTGAATGATATAGAATTCAGTCTTCAAAACGGTTTAAACGCTGGTATAACACTTGATCAATTATCGGTTTATCTACTCCTATTTGCGGACGATGCAGTTATTTTCTCCGAAACCAAAGAAGGCTTACAGCAATCCTTAGACAACCTAGAAATTTATTGTAATAAGTGGAACTTAACTGTAAATATGGATAAAACAAAGATAATGGTTTTTCGAAAGGGTGGTGTCTTGAACAAAAATTATAAATGGACATTCAAAGGCAATGAAATTGAAATAGTTAGTAACTTTAACTATTTAGGTATCGTCTTATCTAGTGGCGGATCATACATACCAGCCACAAACACCTTGTATGGTAAAGCGTCAAGAGCAATGAATAGATTGTTTTCTATAACAAAAGAGATGGTAGTCCCAATAAATATCATGTTCAAGTTATTCGATTCATATGTTGCGTCAATTTTGAATTATAATTGTGAAGTATGGGGGTTTATAACTGCCGATAATATTGAACGTGTTCACAGAAAATTCTGTAAAAGATTATTAAATGTAAAGATGTCAACTAATTCATTGTCATTGTATGCGGAAGTCGGTCGTTTCCCTCTAATCATTGGACGCTATTTAAGAATTGTTAAATATTTTCTAAAACTATATCAAACAAAACAAAGTAACTGTATTTTACACACTGTTATAAATATGCAAAGATCGGAAATTGTTCAAAGAAATAATACAGTGGATTGGTCATCAAAAGTTCGCGATATACTTAACCATTCAGGATTTGGAGATGTATGGTTATTCCCAGAATCTATTAATATCGACAAATTCATCCCTTTATTAAAAATAAGATTGCGAGATCAGTATGTAGCTGAATGGAGGTCTAATATTGATTCGTCAACACCGTTATATATGTATAAAGAATTGAAACCTACATTCGAAAGGTCATCGTATTTAGATTTAATTGAAAACAAAAAACATAGAAGGATAATTGCCAAAATGCGTCTCTCATCTCATAAATTGTTAATTGAAACAGGCAGACATCATAATATTGACAGGAACGGAAGAATATGCCCCTTGTGTAGCTGTAACGATATCGAAGATGAGTACCATTTCATACTAATATGTCCGTTATACCTAGAAGAAAGAATCAAATATATCCCAGAATTCTATTACAAGCGACCTAGTATGTTCAAATTTATTAAACTCCTTAATAGTAGTAAGAAAACGACACTTAGAAAGTTAGCCATCTATTGTATATCATGTTTCAAAAAAAGAGATAACACTTTGTTTATTATCACATGATTGTTAAGAAGAACTATAGCTTATACTAACAATTGAGTGTACTTTGCTTGGTACATGTTGTTTGATAACCATGGATGTATCAAATGTGGTTATGTTTTTATATGTATTCCATGTCACATTATAACTTGCAATTAGAGCACTCTCACTCTCCAGTGATGAGTGATTTATGAATTCATGAATGTAATTTATACAATGTTATTATTTATATTCATCACGCATGTCTGTAACATTATCATGTATTTGTATATGACGATAAGCTTGTTATGCTTAAGTCAAAATAAAAAATTCTGTTCTGTTCTGTTCTGTTCCTTACCTCAATCGACCAAACAATTTGTCAAAAAGAGACAAACCAAGAAGCGCATCCATATTAGAGTTAGATTTTAAATTTTTGTAAATGAAACAATTGATAGCTTAATTAATCGATACAGCACTTTAAAATGTGAACAATACACGAATAAATAGATCTCTACAAATATAGAGTTGTCGGAGTTGTCTCTCTTTCAAGCATATCTAAGTATTTTATTATTTGGATTTATTAAAGAGATTTGTTCACAGATTATTGAAATGACAATTTTACACTTTATTTTACAAAAATGAAGCTGATAGCCAATTAATCTCAGTGATTTTGTTGGCATCCTCGTGCAAATGCACTCTTCAAACTCATTTTGTAATCAGTAAGGAACTAGTCCTTTAGTAAAGATTTATCATTCAAACATTTGGTTTACTGCTTTCCATCCTGTTTCTTGTTGGTTGGTAAGATGTCAATTCGAAACCATTTGTGAATTTACTGAGGAAATGTTTTGGTAGCGGGGATTCAACAGTGTTAAATTTTACTAAAATAAGTGCGATTAAAAATATTTGCACTCGAGTGTAAGTCAAGAAATTAAAATTCCATCCGCTGGTTCTTGATTTCGCTGCGGAAATTCCCTACAGTAGAACGGCTTATACTAGGATGAAATTTAAAGTAATCAGGAAACATTATAGACGTAAAACATATAGCAAACAATGAAAATCAGAAACTACATCAACATATTCATGGTCTTATTCACTATCTTTATAAAAGAACGCTTACTATAACCTTAAATGGTTAAAACGGAGATCACCGCTATGGGACTAACGATGCAAAGTATTGGAGTTTACAAAGGTTTGAGGGATCGCCAAACCTCGGAATTACCGATCCTGGACTGTAAATGCAAGGCATTTTGGGTTTATAAAGGATTGAGGACCTCACCTCACACTAACGCCAAGACACAAACCAAACGATTTAAATAACAAGAGCACCGCATAACGGGTGCCACGCTCGGCTGCGAAAGCTTGTCAGATTTTTTTTAGAGGTCACAGTGACCTTGACCTTTGACCTAGTGACCCAAAAATGGGTGTGGCATGTAGAACTCATCAAGATGCATCTACATATGAAGTTTCAATGTTGTTGGTGGAATGACTTTGATTTAAGATGTTAAAATACTTTACAAACCTTGACACGGACGGCGGACACGACGAGCTGGCTATGACAATACCTCGGGTTTTCTCCGAAAACAGCCGAGCTAAAAATGTACCAATGCAGACAAAGAATGAAAAAGTGAAAGCGCGAATCGAATGTGACCCATTTGATTGCCCTAGTGTCGTAAGTATAGAAAATCTATCAAAACGATTAGGAGATACTTTATACGTTTTAAAGTTAAAGGAAACTAAGAAATATGGTCCATCTTTAAAAGATATTACAACACCAAGGAAGTGATGTATATCGGAAATTTGTCAAACAAACTAGGTGTACGAAATATGGTAAATATGTTTCAACAACAGAGCTCTACTTCTTACAGCCTCTGAAGACTGAAATAAGATTACATTCAAGCTATGTACGTCGATACGTATTACACAGGTGGCATGCGTAAAATAGAGCCCACTGGGTTGAAGCGAGGTCACCGGAAGTTGGAAATTACTTCCAAGATGGCGTCGTTTTCGTGTTTGCCGTAAAGGAATACCCGATATGTTTACTCGGTAAGTCACGTTATATTTGTATTTCATTTTAATGAATAGCCCATTTCATACCGAATTCCAACGGAATTCCTCGAAAAGCCGCGATCAAGGTTCCGAACAAATATCGACTGACCAATCAAATGCTGGTAGATACATGTACAAAATAATGTAGTCATATACTATTAATAGTAACAAAAACCACAACACTGCGACGGAATATGGCGGATACTTGATCGTGATAGGTGAAGTCGCCAAGAAAATGCCGACCTCGTGCTTAGTGAAAGGATGCAAAAACGCATTTGGTTATGTAAAAGATGTTAAATTTCACCGATTACCAATCAAGGATATGAAGAACTGCAGGGAATGGCTGTTACGAGCAGGAATGACGCAGGAAGAGATCTCGGAAGTGACATTTTCGCGAATGAAAAACTTGCGAATTTGCTCAGCACATTTCCCGTCTGCACGTCGGCCTGGCGAGCCATTTGTGCCAACAATAGGCATTCCAGGTTTGTAATTACAGTTTGTATTATGAACAACACGCATGTGTTCGCAGATTTGTTAACTATTTGTGTTGTACCTGCGTCAAATGTTTTTGTGTATTTCGTACCCACATTTTTTCGTACCACAAGTAGCAATTTTACTTTTTTCTATATGTCCGCATGGTCAGTTGTCAGAAATGAATTGATTGCCTATGAACTCAATGCCAGACTGATTGAGCGTCTGCTTTGAGTACTGGAGGTTATGATTGCCATGTTATGACAACATTATTATTTAATTAAAATCTTATACATTTTAGTTTACGAGAGAAGATTAGCAGCTGAAATCCTTCTGAACATGAATAATGTTGCGACTGCTTCAACATGTACAACAACAAGTGGTACTAGTACCGGTAAGTCACTTCTAATTTAACATTTGATTATATTTAAAATAAGAATCTGGCATATAAACGGGTGCTAGGGGCATGGATGGTGTCGCACTTTCCATTATCACTCGCAAACAGACCCAATCAGAGTGGGTCGGCAATATATAATAATATTAGATTGTTGTTTCCTGGTTGCACTCGGTGCTTGTAAAGGATTCAATTTTCACTCAAGCCGCTTACATTTAAAGTTAATTAGTGAGTGTTTACAAAAATAAATTGGTCAACAGTGGCTGGACCAATTTTTTTTGTAAATGCTCACCTATAAGCTTTAACCGACTTGGTGTTTAAAATTATTAATCAGTGACCAGCACATGTACCGTGTAAAACAGTCAATTAACCACTGACTGAGGTATTCAATTTGTTAAACTGATAAGAAAACTGTTAATAGATTGAATAGTTTACTGACCTGATGTAATAAAATAATTCGTTACCGTTTGTTTTAAATACTGCGATCTGATTAGCCACTCAATAATTTTAAACACTTATTTATCATATGCGTTAAGATTTATTCAGCGTCTACCCATACTCGTTTATCATTCATTTAAATATTTTATTTATAAACTTTTTGAATATTTTAGAGTCTTCACAAGCTGGCCCAACTTCATACTCGGGTTCCCAGGAGAGTGACCAAATTTATTCAACACAAAGTAGCAATACCGGTTTGTATTTTTAACTGAATAATTCAAAAGAACTGATTTTCCGTGCAAAAGTGAATTGTCAGTGAAATATGACAATAAAGAATTATCTGAGTGTATTTATTACAATGACAATACATTTATATCCTTATAAATTATTAAAAACCTTGTGTGGTTATAAACTCATACTGCTTGACCAATTTATTTTTGCAAATGATCACTAATAAGCTGTAACCAACTTCGGCGTTTAAAATTATTTATCTGTGACAAGCACAATTTAAATGGCCGACTTGTGACTCAATGATCGGGGAGGTAAATGTACACGTCGGTAGAATATGATATAATTTCAAACTTTATATACAAATGCCTTTACCTTTTGCCTTTTTAAAACAGCCGATTTATGGAGGTATTAAATTTGTTAATAGCTGATTCATCAAAGTTTATGTGCTACTATATGTTTGAAATACTGCAATCTGATTGATGCCAGGGAGTGGTGTTGTGCTTTTAATTTCCACTAATTAACATGCCTGGTCTAAGTGATTATGTAAATATATTTCTTGGTTGCAATTTTAGCTTGAAAATTAATCAGGCTTTGAGATTTTATTACAAACTAATTATGTAGATATTTAAAACAAAGCATCATTAATATTTTAGGTCAGTCAACCTCGCAGATGAGAAATGATAATGAGATGAATCTACCAGATTGTTTCGTCACAGGTCTGTACTTAAATTTACTGTTCATAAGACATATTGAACAATAAATTTAGAATTCTTTTTAAAATGTCTGTATTAAAAGATTTTAGTAATTCAAGGTGTCGGCAGGTTAGCTTGCACCTGCTCAGTGTGGATCCCACGGTCAGGCTTTGACCTATTCACCCCGTGACATTTTGCGCATAAATTCTCTGTCCAATAAAGAAATTCAAAACAGCGGGCTAGTACATAATTATGTCACAGTACGAATTTAGTTATTCGGGGAGATGTTCACGCAGCCTATTAGCTTTTTCAAGTTGGTGGCCAGTAAACCCCTCTCCCTGTAAGGGCTTGTAACTGCATATTTTGTCACCCAGTATGGCAAATGGAAACATTATACAGCCAAATGAATTTTATACTTATGTACCCATAATTTTTTTATTAAGTGTATTATCTTTCGATTGTTTCCTTAGCTCCAGAGGAAGTTGC
Organism: Dreissena polymorpha; assembly: GCF_020536995.1. NCBI lineage: Eukaryota > Metazoa > Mollusca > Bivalvia > Myida > Dreissenidae > Dreissena > Dreissena polymorpha. Next base: position 84,513,356 of record NC_068358.1, read on the forward strand.
AAGTACTGCGTCATCTGTACGGCCAAAAAGAAAGCTTTTCAGAGAAATGGAGTCTCAGGTTACTCCGAAGGATCCTAAGAAAATGCGAAATATGGCTCTTCAGAAAACACCTCCAACTTCAAGACAAACAGAAATGACTCCAAAGTCTAGACGATCAACATTTTCCAACACAGATCTCACACTGTCTAAAGATGTACAGACACTTATACCGTCTCAAAATTTTGTTGTTAAAAAATCAACCTCCACACAGACAGTTATTGAAACTGAAAACAAAAGTGTTCAGGCATGTTTAGAGAAAATTGAATTATTGAAATCAAGTGATAAAGAATTGAAGAAATTCACTGGCATTGAAAATTATAAACTTTTTGAAATTCTTCACAAATACTTAATTTCTAAATGTTCAGTCACCTTATGCACTATACAAACTCATAGTGATGATCCTTCAAAACTGTTTTCGCATATTTCTACTGAAAGTCAGTTATTGCTTGTTCTGTACAAACTGAAAAGAAACCCTGTAGATTCTGTTTTGTCTTCCGAGTTTCATATTTCAACTGGGCGTATCTCAGAGATTTTTAAATTTTGGATAAAGAGAATGTACAGGAAGTTCAAAATAATTAAGATTTGGCCGTCTCATGAAAATGTACACAAACACATGCCAACTGCTACAAAGCAACACTTTCCAGATTTAGTTGCAATATCTGACTGTGTGGAGTTTAGTACTCAAGTTCCAAGAGCACCGTTGCCAGGAAAGCAACTCTTCAGTAATTATAAGAACTGTCACACTGTTAAGGTTATGTACAGCACAGCTCCAAATGGTGCACTTATTCACTGTTCAGATGCCTATGGAGGCAATAGTTCGGATAAGGAAATATTTGCTCAAAGTGATTTGTCCACTAGGTTGAAGCCACATGATGGACTTATGGTTGATAAAGGCTTTTTGATAAAAGATTGCATTCAAGGTAAAGACATAAAATTATATAGACCTCCATTTCTTACAGAGAAGATGAAACAATTTGACACTACTGATCGTGAATCTGGAAGGCTAATTGCTAGATCAAGAATTGTTGTAGAAAATTTCAATGCTCGTTTGAGCTATTTTACATTTCTGAAGCAAAAGAAAATTCCAGTATTGTATTTGCCGATTATGAATGAAATAAGTTTTGTGTGTGGATTTTTAGCCAACCTTGGTCCCCTGGTCAGAAACACACGAAGTACAGAGACATTAGACGAGCAAATTGAGGATGAGGACATGTTGTAAGAAAAACTTCAAAGAAGTACAACTCTGATTAATGTTTAAGGCCTAGTCTGTATTTTTATCAGGTTTTCCAGATAAGCCTGACCAGTTAGTTATAAGTGATCACATAGACACTGTCTAGAAATATTATGTGATATAGACTTGTAGAAATTGTTGATTCAAGCTTTCTGATTTGCAGCCAATTTGGAGCAAAAATAAAAATACAAGTAACATTTACGAAGATTTATTTACAGTAACAATAAACATTATTTTAACAAGAAAACTAATATTATTATACCTTACTTTTGTTCATAATGGTATTTACTCTATTCTTTACTAAAATTAACCCCCTGCATGGAAATCATTACAAGGCATAATGATCACAGGAAAATACTGTCACCAGGCCGCTTGTGCAGTGTCATTTCGAACCACTTTCTTCTGCGTAGAACAAGGGCTGTTTGTAAAACACGCATGCCCCCCAAATAGGGTGTCAGTTGTAGTGGCAGCAATTGTGTGAATACGTTTTTATGTTAATACCCTTTTACTTCTTCAGGTCACTGTGACCTTTACCTGAAAATCATTAGGGGTCGTCTGCCAGTCATGATCAATGTACCTATGAAGTTTCATGATCCTTTGACTAAGCGTTCTTTAGTTATCATCCGGAAACCATTTTACTGTTTCGAGTCACTGTGACCTTTGACTTAGTGACCTGAAAATCAATAGGGGTCATCTGCCAGTCATGATCAATGTACCTATGAAGTTTCATGATCCTAGGCCAAAGTGTTCTTGAGTTATCATCCGGAAACCATTTGGTGGACAGACCGACTGACCGACCGACCAACATGTGCAAAACAATATACCCCCACTTCTTCGATGGGTGGCATACACATTTATCGCAGAATAAAAAGTAGATGACTCAAATATATGAAAGTCAATTGTGTTAAAACATATAATTCTATTTCATATATATTGTGTGATTAAGAAATTTTGATACTGAAACAAATGCCACAATGTGGTCAGTATAATAACATCAATGTTAATGGTAGAGTGTGTGTGATATGGATCTTTGTTAAATGTTGAAAGCAAAATGTCACACTCTGCTGCTACTTGTGCGACATCTTGTTGCTCGGGTTTACAAGATCTATGTCCCTTTCTATGTCACACTCTGTGCCATGTTATATTAATATACATGTGTACAGTCATATTTGAGCCGTGTCATGGGAAAGGGACCGTTGGGCAATTGCTACCAGTTTGGATCCAGATCAGCCTGCACTTTTAAGCTCAGGCTGATCTGGATCCTAAATGGTCGCAATCACCTAATGGTCTCTTTCCCATTGACGTGGCTCATTTTACAAGTATTGACATTATTCTTTAAATGCTGATATTATGTACATTAATGTTATTAGAACCAACATATGTACAGTTTTTTTGTCATTTATTAAAATGACTTGTCTATATCTCGCAGATTAAACTACTGATTTATGTTTTTCAATTATTTTTGGAGCCATATGTGTATCAAAAAATTGCTCCAGTTTTCCTACATGTTTCCTGACCCAATCATTATCAATGTTAATCCGTAAGCAAATAAAATCGCCACATTCAACATGGTATATTACAAGGTCACAAAACTTAGCAAATGACCTGCACACAAATAGCTGCAGTTGTATTTGGTGATACCAGGGATTTGATTCTTTCAGCATGAAATGTGTGGTTCCGTCATTGCTGGCAACACATTTTAAAGGGTAGCCAGAGTCTTTAACACTGTCAGCAATTGACTTCTTGCTCCACTTGTCACCAATCTTTGTCTTGACTTCTACCAAACCTACTAGGTTACCATTTTGAATAACACCAGAATCTGGTGAGGCTGCCAAAAAACCATACTCAGTGTCAATAAGTAGCCCCATCTTCTTCAGAGTAACCTCGTCATTGTCCGCCTTCTTGGTAGCCTCATAACGCTCTAGGACTTTGGGTTCAAGTTCCATGCCAAGTCTCATTGCAGCACTTGTGAATGAAGAGGGCTGCATGATTGATTTTACAATGTTTTCTGGGTCTGATCGTTTGTACACGTAGAAATTGCAAACACGATGCACGACAGAACCTGTAATGCGATACTGCCTTAAGGTGAACCAGTCTGAAATTCTACTTTGTAGAAGAGTGTTCTGTTCAATCATGACTTGTTCCTCTTCAGAGACTTTCAACGCATCTCTAAGTTCCTGAAGAGGAACATCGTCTTGCGAACAAATGCGCTCTACATTCTGTAAGAACTGCGACATGTAATTGTACAGATGATTTACAGTTGATATTGTTTCAACGGGTTCCTCTAGATCCACTACAGTGCTGAGCAGCAACATCTTTCCACTCTCTGCTGACCATCCCTTTAGATCAGACAGGAATTCTGTTACCGCAGTCCTGTCGCTAGCACACACTTCGTGAAGCTGGTACCATTCTGGCCGCACCCCTTTCAGCTCTCTTTTCTGCTTTCGCTGTTTCCCAAACTTTTTCCTTGTAAAGTCCACATCATAGAGAGGTGCAGCTGGAAGTTTTACGTCTCTTGGTTTGTTCCAAGCTTCTAGTTTATCTGGAATGAGGAAATAGAAAATATTGTTAACTTATTTACAGGGGCTATACCCCAGATTTATGTCAAAAATGATTTTGTCCAGTTTTGAAGACTATCCCCAAATTGACAATAAAATGACAAAAATCTGCTTATATTATGGCCCCCTAAAAAAAAACTCCTTGTGTGAATCGAACCCGCGCCCATCATACCAGTAAAACATGGGATAGAGCCATAAGGGAACTGTGACCAGTTTTGACTCTGATAGGCCTGCGCTTGAAAGCGCAGTATGATCAGGATGCAAACTGTTCACTATATTCAATTAAAACAGATATAAAGTGAATGTTTGCAAATCAAAACATACTTATTGTGGTTCGATAATAGAATTTATTTTTAAGGTCTTTGAATACACGTGTTGAAAATAATCTAAGTTTTTCTTACCTGTGCATGACTGGACATCTTCTGGCAGAATAAACACCTTCACGAAGTCCTCTAGGGCATAGCAAAGGGCTGCAACGTGTTTGCATGTCGCTTCTGGTCCATGCCCATCCTCACATCTGCAGTGGGCATGAATGATATCGCCACTCCTGTCCAATATAACCAAAATCTCGTACGTTTTTTGTCGCATGTGTGCGAGGCATTGAGCTTTAACCAGAACCTTTTCAGCAGTGACGTCTTCTCTGGTACATATGTCCTGTAATAATGCAAATAATAGCAAAATATAGATCTACTGGTTGCATTCATATAAACTGAGCACACTGACACTGTATTTTCGTAGAAATCATCGTTGTGGTTATAACCAGCCTCAAAATAAATTAAAAAATAAAATAATAGTCCAAGCCTAGACCGGCTTGAAAACTAATAAATAAACGTGCCGAAACGGTTTGGTATGAATCATTTTGAGTACGAAATAGAAGGTTAAGGAAACACTACGCATGCATTTTGCAATTAAGAAAATGTCGAGGAAAAGCTTTATTTTATATTATAAATCAGTGTTCTTACACATAATATGAATGAAAATATATGTCGAAATTCTGAACAGGTAAAACGCTACAATTAAAAAAAATGTTTTCCTTTTTCTCGGAACTTGACCTAGATTCTACCATTACATGTTTTGTTTACTTACTCTGACGTGCCCATTGGCGTACAGCTCGTAGGAAACTTCTCTAATAGAACGAAAATCGGCATGTGTCTGGAGGAAATATGTAATAATTGTAGAAATGTTAAATTTTTTCAACATTTGTGGAAATTTTCCAGAAGAATATGCATCTTTTAAATCAATAAAGGAACGCTCGTCTGATGTTGATGCCGCCGCCATTTTCAGAAAGTCTTTGAATAATGTAAACATTTTGGAACCAGCATTTGATTGGACAAGCCGATCAGCTGATAATTCTCCATGTGATATGACTTGACGAAAATTTCCGATAATTTCCGAAGCTCCTGTGAAATGGGCTATACGCCTACGGTGTTTGTGCTCCCTCGTTTCTTTTGTTGTTTCAAAATCGTAGTCGTCGAAAACGTCTGGATAAAAAGGTATTGAAGGAAAACCGTCACAAATATGTTGTCCACTTCGATGAATTAGATGTACAAATATAATGTCCTTTTTTAATACACAGTATTTGCTCATATTTTTAGTAAAATCTAACAAAAATTACGATAACTTTTTCCCGACGCGGTTTTATCTCTGAAAATTAATTTATTCCCGAAATATAGTGGTTTAACCCCTTGCTGGAACTGATTTTCTTTTAAGTACATTTTTTTATCTGAATTTAAATGTCACATCGATCATTCCTGTTCAAAAGGGTCACGAAATACCTACCCATCTTTAATAAGGTTTATGTGTGTTTACCAATATTACATTTCAATATCATGTTCTGGGAGCAATAAATGTGTTTTCTTAGTCACGTTACGTACTAGATAATTATAATAACGCTGTACAAAAGTCCCTGCCAGCAAACTGTTTTAGTTCACCCCTATTTGTAGATGGCTGATATACGCCCTTTTCGTTATTATCTTCAGTAATGGATTAAAGGTAATATATGACGTGTCGATCTAATTATGATATAAAAATGTGTTCAACCATCCTTTTCAATATCTTTTTAGATGATACACGTCTCAGAGAGCGATAATAAATGCACCTGTAGATGCAGTTTATGTTACAAGGAATTCAAAGATAACGGAAGACTGAGATAGCATTCCCAATTGATAGATCACATGAGTTAAATGTAGAATATGCCAGAAAGAATCTTTAACAGAAACGGACTAAAACAGGACATAAACACACACGAACCAAACACAAATATGTAGAGCTGATGTTTGTGGTGTTTTTATAAACTCTACATACCGGTAGATAAGTCTGACATATAATTGCAACAAATGCTACCAAACACTTTTCAATCATGATAACAAGTCATGATGCAAGCTTCTTACTCGGTTGTTTTTTATATTAAAATAATCCATAATCTATATCACGTCATTTTTTTTCAAGTGCCTACACAATTTCAATTTTACTCAGCACTAACATAGATGGTAAATTCATTTCGGAAAGAATTATGGTCATTTTAACGTATACTTAAGATTGACATACACTGTTTGGAAAAAACAAAAAAGCCTTTCTGTATGAACCAATACTTTAGTTTGCTTCTCAATTCAATCGTCTTAAATAATATGTATTCACATTACTCTAAAAAAAGAAACACATTACATGTATATATATATTGATAATATCATTTGAATCATATCATATCATGTGTTGTATTTACAAAATTCGGTCTTTCCACTACAAGTTCATTTGTGCGATTATGATATATTAACCAACTACATGACTTGCTTAAAAAAGTTCGACTAAAATGTGTCACATCAAATATACACATATGTATCAGTATCGTTGTGGCAAAAGAATTTCATAATATTCAATATACAGTTAATATTTAAATTTGCAATTAACACACTAAAACACTATCAACTTATATGCATCTTCTGAGCTCAAGTCAGTTATCCAAATCGCTTCAGATATTCCGAATCGAAATAATGGTAATGGTAGTTAACTTTGTTCGAGTCTCGAATCCACATATTATGCCCGTGTCTGTCATTGGTTTGTGTTTTAACGGGTGTGATAACTTAGACTGTATCTTGTACTGTGCTGGATGGATGGGTTTCTATATACTTATCGCTTTCTAGAGCGACACGCACTTACTAACGCTTTCTTGTTTAACCTTGGCATTCTCAACGTCTATAAATAGCGTCTGGTTTCATGAAAAGAGTAAGCATATTGTATTGTAGGCATATTCAAACATTAGTTTGTTCATACGTGTTAAAATACGAATGTAGAAATATAACTTCGTAAATTATACCGCAAAATGAATAAATTTACGCAAACCAAATGTAAGTTTTAAGCATGTGAGAAAACATTCAAATCAATGTTTATGTCACCCTTAAGCTAATGACTTAAAACCAAATCAATTCATCATGTAGTTCATATTGTGTAAATGGAAAAAGAAAAAAGTTAACTCTTGACCTCTTATGAGAAAAAAGTCATTCAAGACATCGTATCAAGGCAGAATTCATTCACGAGTTATTTCGTGTAAAAACTTCTAACATAATAATGAGTCGTATTTGTCGTTACAAAGTCAGGTCCCTAAATGTTCTGAAAAGAAAGTCAGTTCCGGAAAAGGGAGTTACCGGTAAACCACTTTATTTCAGCACTTAATTATTTATAAAAGATAAAACCGTGTCCGTTAAAAATAAATTAATCGTGATGTGCACATAATTTATTGTGCATGTCGCCGGGTGGTGAAAAGTGTGCAGTCAGTTCTGGACTCGAACATGGGACACCTCGCTTGAAGTGCGATTGCTCTCCAAACTCTCCTGCCAGTTTGGAATTCGTTATTGAATTCGAGACAGAGAACCGTGAATTACTGAACCTGACGAACCCATGGTTCATTGGAAACACCTTCGCACATCGCGTAAAAAGATCGATGATAACTAAAATATGCTCATATCCACCTTTTCATTTTTCTAAACTCAACAAGTCTATGCAAACTAGCTCAATTGGTGATAGCGTTGCAATGTTCACGAGAGTACTAATTTCGGCTGGAGTTTTACAACTTATGCATCGGGCGAAATTACTGATCTTGTCTTTTACAAAACTTTCCATTCCTGGCCAAACGAATCTCTGTTTAAATCATGACAATGTCAGATCACTTGGTGGCCGATGTCATCATGTAGGCTACGAAACACTATTTCGCGTAATGTTTCTGTCAAAACTAATTGACTATACTCCTGCTCACATATTTTATTCCTTCGATACAAAATCTCCTCCTTTAACACAAGACTTGGCCAATGTAGGTTATATTTCAAGACACTGGTACATTTTGATGAATGGGCTACATTAGGTCTTGTTCCACGTTGTAAATGATGTATAACCTTGGCACTTTCCGAATCGGCAAGCTGAGACTTTCTCCATTTGTGAGAACTCAAGGCGTATGTCTGCAGGGTCGCTTTCATGTACGTATGTACTGAAACAATAGGGAGCGTGTTCAATATATACTGTTACTACAGTAGTTATAGCAGCTATCGTTTTCGGTTTCACTACTACCCGGCTAACCCATCTGCGTCGGCGTTGTTTTTGCCAGCCTGGTAACGTGTTGTAAACGTGTAGTTGGCTAACGCAGCAAGCCATAGTTGTCCTGTCGCGTCCATCTTTGCACTCGTAATCGGATAGGTAAGCGGGTTATTGTCCGTGATTACCTAACCTTACGCGCCGTAGAGATTATCATGAAACTTTTCCGTAATGAACTATTTCAGCGCTAAATATTCCAATTTGTGCGCCGGGTAACGCTTTTCTGATGGTTTGAGTGAAAGGCTTGCATAAGCTATGACCGTTTCGTGTACGTTCAGGCGTTAATACAATACAGCACCCAATCCCTTTGAGTAGGCATCTGTGTGTAGTATGAACGGCAACGAATAATCTTCATAGCCTCATAAAGGTGGATTGATGAGCTGTTTCCTCAACTCTTCGAAAGCTGTTTGCTGATCGGATCCCCATTGAAATGGTACTGGTTTGGTTATTTTGTTGTTTTTGTGTGTTTCGTTTAGTCGGATGGCCTATCTGCAGGTTATTTAACGGTCGTGCAATGAAAGCAAACCATTTTATGAATTGGCGATAGTGGCCAACGAAGCCGAGAAATTGGCGTACTTGTTTTAGAGACTTAAGAGTTGGCCGATTTTTTACTGCTTCTATTTTGACGGGATCTGCTTCTATGCCATCTGCTGATACTACCTGACCGAGGTAAGTTGTTTTTGTTTGGAAAAATTCACATTTCGATGATTTGATTTTTAAGTTATATTCAGCTAAACGACAGAACACTTAGTCGAGACTTGAAATCATTGTTTTGACGTCTTTGGAGAAAATAATAATATCGTCCTAATAAATGAGGCAATCTTTTAGGTTTAAGTCACCCATACAGCGTTCCACTAGACGTTGAAATGTTGCGGGGGCGTTGCAGAGTCCGAATTGAAGACGGCTACATTAATAAAATCCTAATCCTCTCACTTGAAACGCTGTCTTTTCCTTGTCATCTTCATCTAACTCATTTTGCCAGAACCCGGATTTCAAGTCATATTTCGAAAAATACCGTGATCCTGCTAGATGATGTAGTGTGTCCTCAACTTTAGGTATAGCATAATTATCTAATTATCTTTCTTTCTTCGTGTTTGCATTGAGTTTTCTAAACTCTATACAGAATCGTATGGTTCCATCCTCTTTTCCTGACGACTTCACAATTTGATGACCATGTACTTTGAGATTCTCCGATTTCTAACATTTCTTTGAGATGTTCTCGGACTTTATTGAAGAGAGCGGGGGGAGAGGGGGGGGGGGTATTCGTCGATGAGGTTCACCGCGGTAGTTTGTCCGATGTCAATTTTTTATTACGGAAACACCGTATCCCATTTTCTAAACAACTGATACATCTATTGCTTTTGTTCCGGAGTTAAATCAGTTCCTTCGATATCAACATAGTATTCATTTTTCATTTTCTCATAACTTGTTTTGTTTTCTATTCAGGTGCAGTATTTATAGATGATATGGTGGCGCTCAACGGTTGCAATATTTGAGCTTCATGCAGAATGTTTACTTCCTGTAATTCACAAAGTTCGTGTTTTGTTCTTATTTTAACAGATCTTGCAGATATATTATACAATTTCACAGGTATCCTTGCAGTTATGCCACGAGTATTTTATGGATGTAAATCTAGGACATACCAATGCCCCATGACTGTCAATTTGGCATTGTTCCGTTACAGCTGCTTCAGTGTTTTGACGTTTTCGCAGGAGACCTACAACTGTCCTGGTTTCATTTTGATGTAACATGATGTCTTTGGTTGAAAGCACTTTCCCAATATTTAATTCTATTGCATAAAAAGCCGCTTTCCATTTATCATCCGGGCATTCATCACTGCACATGTATTTCATATGTCTGATAATATTTGTGCCTATGATGACATGAGCGCTGACATGACTCTCGCCAACCGGCGCAACAAGAAGAATCGTTTCTATCTGATGTCCAAAATTTTGCTTCCAATTATTGCCAGAATATATCCAGAATATGGAATGTGGGTGCCATTAGCTTCTTTTAATTCAAGATCCAATTCATTCGGCGTCATTTTGTTGTAAAACAGTTCAGTTATCACACTGACCTGTGACCCGCTGTCAATTAGCGCGGTTGTCTCTTTGCCGTTAATAGTAATAGAAGTTAGGTTAGCATCACTACCATTCTACTAAAATGTTTTCAACTAGTTTAGGGGCAGTGCTATTGACACAGCCCTCATTAACCCCATCACTAAGAGCTGTTTTCTGTTTTAATATTGTTGAAATTTAATGTTCCTATGATAAGCATCTTGCCCGTACGGTCGTCCACCTCTATATGGGCTTCTGTTTCCGGAGTAACCTCTTCCTCGTAAAAACGTTCTCATATTTCCTGTTTGTTGTCTGGTAATATGTTTCTCCCTTCTTTGTCTCCTTAATTCCTTCTCCGTATCCATTTTCAATTACTTATGTTTTCAACATAATGTATTGTTCACTTCAAGTTAATATTATTTTCAATTCAATAATTCACAATTAAAACTCAATAATGTTCACCATGTGTTTATTTCACTTCAGTTGTATACACTTTGAGATTCAATTTGGTTATATGACACTTGGTAAAACACACAGTCCAGATTCATCAACCTTCAAATCCTCAATTCATAACTTCCGTTTTACAACGGTTGCCTTTCTTATCAACTCAAAATGATTCAATATAATAAAACACTAAATCACTAACTTAATAGTGATCAATAAATCTCATTCAATTGTTATACATCTATGCATAATAGTATACCGTAGATTTCATATAACACAAAATTGCAACAAATAATTGTACACATTCATTCAATTATTGAAAACCAAAAATGAGGTATTATTATTAAATGTTCAACCTCTTATTTTAATGATCAACAATAAACAATTAGTGTAGCGTTTAGATTAAACTTATGTCAAAATCTTAATGTTCAAGTTTTATCAAATTCAAAATAAAAAATATAAATACATGTTTACGGTTAATTAAAATAAATTCAATTAAATTAATTTAATAAGTACGATTTAATCGCCAAAATAATCTTATTTAATTATAATAATTACAATTATTTATGCGCATTAAAGAACAATTGAAAAATACATTTCAATTAAACTATTTACTATTTACTACTATTTACACTCTCACACACGTACAACCATGCACATGCAATTACACAATGATTGAAATGTATTATACAATACAACTCAATCAATAAATGTACAGATTCGATTCCGCTATTTCCGGTCCGAAAAATACACAGAACACTTTTATGTAGTGTCAAGTAACCCGCAAATCCTTGTTAATAATTTTCCTTACAACGTATGTAGAATTATACACAATCAATTTTTTAGCAATTTATTCGTTAGTTATCGAATAAATCGATTATTTAAAAGCAGTGTACACAAACCGAACGTGTACGCTTTTAAATTGATACATCGATTTATTATTTCTGCCCGTTCGAATACGCGGTAAAACGACGCGATTATTTTACCTTGTAAGGATTTAACTCCCAACAGTATTTCTAAACGAAATAAGTCGATAAAATCTAAAGACAAGTAAGAAATAACTCGGTATTCACGATTTCTATTAATAAAACTACAAAGAAGAATGAGCTTTGTTTCAAAATGTTGTAACTTTGAAACAACTAAAGTCAAATGCGATTTTAAATTGATTGAAACTTTTTATAAGGTGTCAATAAATCTTTCGATTGTATGGATCCCAAATTATGACATCTAAACTTTCAACTGAGCTGTCAACGCGACTATATTTGTTGTACTTCTTTTAGTACCTCTAATGTTATTGGAAACACAGGCACTCGCCATTAGTTACTACTCCCTTTCCCCTCCCCCCTCCCCCAGCTTCTACCCCCTTCTTAAAACTCTCAAAATTGTGCATCAGTTATACAAAATAACGAGACAAAAAAGTAAGTCGCAAAATTTTTTTTTTACTTATATATATAACATATGTATGTGACCTAGACCCTTGGATTGCTTATTTCGGCACACTAGCCAATTTCCGAAGCTCACGTCTCCATCAATTTTCAACCGATTTGCACAATCTTGGTATCAAACAACGCATAAGACTTCATACTAAACGAATAAATCGATGCATGTTCTCATAAGTGTATATTAAAGTAGTCAAAAAAAACTTGCAACAATATTTGCTAGAATCGATCTGAGATTACCACGAAAATACATTGCAAACGTACATAATTCCGTTGGGCAGTAATTAACATTGTAATTTCACATCTCGTACAATCAAATACAATTAAAATAAAAGAAAATTAACACTTACTAACATATATATCCATCCAACTGAAATTTGTTGCGAGAATCGGCATTCCAACTATTAAACCAATGCATTTCGTCAGTGCTACGCCATTGTCGAGTTGACCAACACTGTTTTCAAAAAAGCTTTCATCTCATTAGTTATAACGGCGGTGTGACTATTACGTCTAATGATTCCCGATTTCGCATAAATACGATGTATAAGAAGTGGGAAATCATCCACAAGTAAACAAAAAAGAGTTGGCGGAAAATGTCAAAGAATCGTATTTATTTTCCAATCCAGGAAAATGTCAATTTTTACATGGTATAACACATATGTGAATGTTGCACTTCCATCATCGTTTTATGTCTTGTAACCGAATTCAAGATGATCCTTTTTGAAATTATACAATTAATAAAAATATCTTTTTATATTGCCCATTTCTACGATTAACATATTAATTGGAGTTCAATTAATGAGAGTTTTACACTGTATCAACAAGTTTTCCTTTTAACAACATTCTGTCAATGCACCTAACCTATTCCCGGAATGCACCTAAAGTGGTCGAACAGGACCATACGAAAATGTTTTATAACTGATTGATAAATACTTTCATATTGTGACACTTTTAGGATTGCACTTTGCATAATGTCTTCAAGTGACATATCATCCATGTTCACCTCTTCTTTTTCTGTGCAGCACATTCTTCATATAATGGTAAGGATGACAGTATCTCTTTTTGGCACACCCTAAACATATCTGCACCTAGTCTGTTCACATTTTCATCATTAAAAAAAACACGAAACATTTCACTGTCAAATTGATGAAGAATTGAAAAAGTCTGTCTGGAATGTTTGTGAGACCTCTATTCAGATTTTAATGCCTTGACAGGTCAACAAGATATCCTGCTGGCTCACTTGTTGTTGCAAGTATGCTCTGACATTAAACAACCCAAAATGTTTAAAGCACACTTGGCCTCTTGATAAAAGTCTTCATCACTTGGTTTACTTGCAGACCTGTGGCTAGCTTTTTTGTTAATGTATTTGTGCCTCACTTTTGCAATTCAGGAGCCACCTACATATCTAACACGAGCACGGGAAGCCTCCTGAAGCGTACGTCTTGATTTTTTTTCAAATGCTTGAACCTTCTTAGCCTTCTCAGGTAAGATGAACTTCAGGATTTCCACTGAGATATTGAAACAAATTCTTTGATTGGCAATTGAATAGGAGGTTTCATTCTCAAATAGTTACAGACATCGCATTCTAAATTATAAGCTATTAGCATGAGTATGAACTTTTGAAAAGAACATTCCAAGGTCTTTAGAGACAACCTATCCTGTGTCAGTGTTTTTAGATTCATCCAAAAGCTTACTAAGGCTTGAAAACTCCTGCTTTGCAAAATTTTCTAGTCTAAACTCGCTTATTCTGATGATTATCTAATTACATTCATATTGCAACGGTGTTTAAAGTGTTTCTCTGATCTGAGCGTTTCAATTACTTTGCTTAAGTTTAGCCCCTCTGGTAGATACTTCCTTTCCCTCGTAATCATCTAAATGCAAAAGAAAGCTGTTGCTTTGATCATCAAGCTCTTCAAAATCAGGACCATCATCATCATCTTTGTCACAAATTTCTTGGATTTCTTCCACAGACAACACTTCTTGGGTGCTTTGTTGATTTCTGTAAGGTAAAACAAAAGTTTACATGACCTGTATGTATGGTTTCACATTGTAGACATGTTAGACTTGGCTTAGACGCTCAGCATTTCGATCAGACTTCGACCAAAATGTGCAGTAATGTTCATAATTACTTTTTGAAATCATTGTGATAAAGAACATGTATTCCTTTTAAGCAAATGATCAATTAAAATAGTTACATAGCTACATAAAAGAAAACAATAAACAAGACACTCCGTATCTATGCTGTTAAATTATTGTTAAATTATACATTGTATTAAACAATGTACATCTCCATATGTTTTAAAAATTTATTTCATGGTTATGCCTTTTAGAACCTCTGGGAAAAAGAGCAGACCCAGACCAGACAGCTCCTGAGGGGAAATGCCTGGTCAGGATCTACTTCCAATGTCTATAAGACTATTGTAGGTAAGAGTATTCAGTATAGGATAATTCAATGAGAACACTTAGTTCATTTAGCTACATATTAACAGTATTTAAATTCATATGCATAGTAGGTGAGGTATTACATAAATATTGAACAGGTAAGGGTTAAACATGAATGTCCAATATGAAGATGTTATCAATCTTTCATTATAAGTTATGACCAACAACATGCAATTTTGATCTTTCAAGCTTTTGTCTAGAGTTGAAGAAAAGCAAGACAGTGAAGTAGAACTTAATACAATACTTGATGTCTTTGAATTGGAAACCGCTATATCTTGTTCATCAGTGCATGACAGAAATTGTAGAACATTTGCAAAATGTCTTTCAACTAAACGTAAGATAAGAAAGTCCCACAGAGATACTGAAGGACTTACAACAATAACTGTTTATGGTGGTATCCTATTGGATGAGCAACATGAAACAGATTTTTTTATAGATTAAACCCCAGTTCGTAAAATTGTTAAGTTCTTCCCAACCGGTAAATGGACAACCAGTATCGATGGAAAAGAAATAACATTGAAAAACTTGTTTAGGCAAACTAGTTAGCAAAAAACCTTCTGGTGTCAAGATTGAACATGTATTCGAAATACATAAAGGGACAGAAAAAATCCAGATGAGAATTAAACCTAGTATTTGTGAACATATTGTTTCAATTACATCCAAAAGAACATGTTGTATTAAATGCCTGAAAATGACACTTATAACAATTGGGACCACAATAAGGAGAACATACAACCAGATGAACCAGTTTTGACAAATACAAATAAAATTGCTTAACCACCAAAAGTGTCCTAAAACAACTGTTCCTCGCTCTAACAGATGAAATGACTAAACGTATGCTATGCCAAGTAAACAATGTTGGAAGAGAACTCCATGGTAGATCGTTGACAGTTACTTTGAAGATGAAAACATCGATGTTATCCTCGTCGGAGTCACCTCCTCATGGAAATTGTGCATTTCATGCATTATTCAGTAATATCAAAACATTTATTTCAACGCGAAATTAAATTTGAAAAAACAAAACAAAAAAAACAAGTTACATCTTTATTGTTATGGTCCTTTAGATTATTAATTATTGAAACAATAACTGAACAGTATACTAGCTATTAATGCGTATCGCGTATTAGATGGACATATTATACGATTTTACCTTGATGTGCGCACCTGTCGCTTTCATCATTTAAACAAGATGGCGGACAATACAGAAAATAAATTGTGACTCTCGGCAAAAATGGCAAATAACGATCAAATAAACGATGGAGATCATAAATTTAGAAGGGAGTACTGAAATGCAAAGTAATGCATGTGACAACGAACGATGCACAAAACGTTTTAGATATCAACAACATATTTATTAGTAATCTACTCAGTGGATATATGTACGGAAACGAGTGTTTGCAAATTATTAGCGTTCAGTTTATAAATCGCAGTTAAAATTTGAAAAGATTATCGTTAGAAAATGGGATAAGACAAACATGGTTTCATTTATATGTTAGAGGATCTGTTTGTAATCAGATTCATATGCATATATTGCTTTATTATGTTTGTCATGCTGTACAGTTTAACGAAACAGCATTAAACTTTGGAAGACATAGCAAGGTAAATATATCAATATTAATTAAAGTTAGTTAAATACACCAATTACCATTAAATGTTTTTGTTTATATTTTTATGTTTTCCCACAACTGCCTCTGATGCAATTAAATGTTTCTCTAAAAACCAGGTATCCACATAACGTTTTTGCCCTTTTGTGCATAAACTGCGCGTTAAAATGCCCTTTTTGAAAGTAATGCGCAATGCCCCTTTACCCGCCTGGGAAAAACACTACTAGAAGATGGTCTCAAAAGCTGAAGGAATCTGTCAGCAGTGGTTTTGTAAGTCACCACAATGATATGAGGAATTCAGATCCACAAATATGATGATTTTGCAAAGCCCTTCAACACTTAATTTGTACAAAAATAAGGTGAAGCATGAAATTGGCTTAAATGTATATATCCTCAAATGGATGCACTGAAAGGCTAAAAGAAAAAAAAACATACGTGAGGATGGATGGAAATTGGGTATAATAATTGATGAAATGGCTATCCAGACAGACGTGCAGATTTCAAAGAATGGAGATTTGGTCGAGTTGTGTGGCTTTGCCGATGCAGATGATGAAAGCAATTCATGTACGATTCTTAGGACAGTCAAAATGAGAAAGTAGTTGGAACATATGCTTTACAATTCGTGTTTCTTGGATTGAAAGGATTCAGACCATTTTATAACTAATGGGGTTCAGGCTACAGACCTGTAGGGGCTCTTTTGGGATGCCGTGGACAAGCTCTTGCTTTTTGGATTTACTGTCATGTACACAAGCTAAGATGGAGCACAAAGCAATAGAAATTTTATGAAATACAACTTGGGAGAAAATAATACATCCTTTAAATGTTCCCCTCCTTGCAACTTCAGTGACGTTAAATTCATCTTGGATGTGTCGCATGTAATAAAAGAAGTCAGAAATAGCATTCTGTTAAGGTGGTATTGGCGGCAAAGAAAAGCATCACACGAGGCTGCTTTCAGGAGACACCATACAGTGGCAAATGTTCTATGACTGCTTTCAATGGGACAAAGGAAATTATTTGCAGCTTCATAGAAAGTTAACTAAATATCACCTTATTTTAAACATGCACTCTTAAATGATAAACCATTTAGCTGAGGACATTCTTAATGCAGAGATGCTGAACACAGTGAAGCAGTATCAAAGTTACTTGGGTGAAAAAGGGAAAGATTTGAATAGGGCTGTTGACCTGCGTCAAAACACATCCATAATCATAGACACCTAGAGATATGCGTCCTGTGATACATCTTAATGATCCCAGGCTTACTCAATTGCTTGAAGTAAGCAACTGGTTCAAAATGTGGAACGAGCACAGTAATACATGTAGCAGAAGCTCAAAAGTAAAACACAAAACTCCAACATTCCTATCCTACCAATGCTATGAGGTCCTACAAGCATGCTTAATTGGTTTCATTGAATTATGCAAAAAGGCAATTCAAACCTCAAAATGGTACATATAACACCATCAATGATAAATTCAGTCTTTGTTGAAAATTTATTTAATCAACAGAGATCCACTTATAATGGGGCAAGTACAAACACAAATGCGTTCCATTACAGACAATCTTTAAATAGCATTATTTTAGGATAGAACCTTGTATAAAACAAAACAAATGAAGGTCGATAGAATGACGCAGCCATCCCCTATGAACATTCAATTAAAAACCTATGCTGCAAAATAGATCAAGCTATATTAAAATCAATTTAAAATACCGCAGCTTTCTAGTGCAGCAGCTCTTGTCATCCTCAGTATTGGTAGAATCTTCTTGCCCAAGGAACTGTGTGACCTTCTCTGGTTGTCGTATGCAGCACTTTGTCGAGCAGCTGACCTCCCTCAGTCGATATAATGACTTTGCCCGTCCAATTGCCACAACAAGCTAACCTGGTTTAAATATTTCTTTACAGTGTAACTCAACTCTGTAAAACAAACAAAGAAAGAAGTTATGAGCCATAACATACTAATTGACTGCTAATTTCCCTTTTTTCTCCCCATTATCAAGAGCCCTGTTGATTAAAAATTTAACCTGCTATAAATATGTTAGTTACAATTCATCTATTATCAACCGATATCTTAGTTACGCTAACATGAACTAGAATGCAGATCTATACACTATTGCAATCAAACACAGCGAATCCTGATTTGACAGAGCTGTCTTATTTTGCTGTACTGTTTATTCAGAGATGATCAAATTAATGTCTAAACTGTGTGTTCAACGATGATAGAATTGATATCTATGGATGAAATAATTAAAGTTTTAATAAAAAATCACTGTTTTTATATAAAGGTTCAATTTATAATATAATATCACAATAGTTATCTTACAATGCCATTACACCAGAAATATCTGATTATGCATACATAGTATGCAGATTCTAGAATACGTGTTAAACATGTAATGGGTTATAGATTAATTAAAATTTATATAGTGACACATTTGCTTAACATGATTTATGAACATTAAACAAGTATTAAATGGGTAAAACAATGGAATGATGCAATTTTTTGGTGTGTTAATTATGTGTGCTAAAGGTTGACAGACAATTGTAAAACAATTCCATTCTCAATGTTTGTACAGGTGTGGTGTATAGAACATATATACTGATTTTTTTTCCATAGTCATTAAATTATAATTAATTATTGAACAGGTACAGGGTTAACTTGAATCTTTTATTTGAAAAACTATAATTAAAGCGAGATTATACCATGTTTATATATGTTGAATTGTATTGATAAAAATATGTTACAATAACACAAAATATGCAAGACAAATTATACATTGAAGACTAATTTCATAAAATGCAGCAAAGACAAATTAGCGCTCCGGGTCGATTGTGATGAAGATATTTCGTACATATTTTCCTTCAATAACCGAAGCATTCGTCTTTTTATTAGGATCGGAGTTAGTGTTCGTGTGTCGTATGAAAAATATCGTTGCAGGAATTTTAAGTTCTCCGTTAAACTAAATTTAGATTCACATCGTTGATTCATGATATACATGCTGGCGAATTTGACTGTACAGACATTTTTTATTTCAGAATTAAATATCTGGCTTATTTCGCATTGTTCGACACATGTTCTTCTTAACTTTTATTTTAATTTATAAGGAAATATATGTTTAAAAAGTTTTTTTACACATTTTATATAAATTCATAAATATTTGACAAAATCGTATAATCTCGCTTTAAGTTTAAAAAAAAAACAATTACTCATTCTTTCATATCTGTCTACAGTTTTGTTAATCAATTAACAAACAAAAGTGACTTTTTACGAGTTTGATGGCTTAACATTATTTTGTGAAAAGGAGCATTTGCTGATGAAAGCCTGCAAAGGTAAATACAAAGTTTACCTTCAAATCTGGCTCTCTCTATCGGTATTTTCTCTCTCATTTTTGGAAATTCAACCATTATGTTGTTGTCTTTCACATCAAAAACGATTCCAGTCATTCCACTTACTAATCGGTCAGATAAGTTCTTAATTAAATTATTGGAATTCCTTGTTTTACCCACACATTTCTCGGCGCCTTAGATAATTCAAATGATTTTTGTCTGCATGATCTGTAGATAGCAATTGAAATAGTTTGCCTTCAACTTTTGAAATGTTATCTCGATTGTAATCGTCTACAAATCGTTTGTGGAAAAATTTTTTGTTGTTTCACCAATGACAGGTCATTCGAGCATTTTCATTCGAAACTCTGTTTCACTTAAGACTTCTCCAAGAGAAATCTCATCCACAGCTGTTATGAGGTTGCATTCAAATTTATCTTGTAGGGAAAGGCAGTATTGAAAATTTCACTTTCAAAACAGAACGAACCGTCACAAGGCACGGGCGGCAACTGTTTAAAATCGCCAACCAGCAGAACCTGAATGCCACCGAAGTATAATGAAGTTTTTTTTTTAACAGAATACCTCATTTAAACATTCCATCAACCTTTTGCTCATCATAGAGCACTTGTCAACCACTTAAACGTCCGTATTTTTAATACGATCTAACACGTCCACATATTTCACAATATTCTGAATTATGTTATAAATTTCCTTTGGGGAATACCGCCCATCTCCTATCCCCGACCACCTGTGAATAGTCCTGGAATTGAAATCTGGAGGATACAGACTGCACACAATTACTGTTGTTGATGTTATGGCACACCTTTTGTGGTTTTTCTCACAATGTTCCTTGATAACACGAACGAGGTGGGATATGCCTTTCCTCGCCGCTCCTAAGAGCACAATATTATGTCCCTCTAGAACTATTTTAGAGCCTTTTTCTGATCAGTGTTAAGAGACATTTTAAGCATTACACAAAGTACGCCAAATTGAGTTCCAGTTCTAGTGTAATGTAAATAGACAGTACCGGGCACCAGTGAAAGGATAGTCACACCCCCGTTACTAACCAATAAGAACAAAGCATTGTTGAACGCTTTCTTGGACATTGGCGTAGCACTGACGAAAGGCATTGGTTGAATGGTTGGAAAGCCGCCACATATTTGGGTTGGATGGATATATATGTTAGTATTGTGTTTAATTTTAATTGTATTTGATTGTATGAGATGAGAAATTACAATTTGAATGACTGTCCAACTGAATTGTGTACCTGTGTAATGTATTTTCGTGGTAATCAGATCGATTTTCTAAGAAATGTTGATGCAAGTTTGTTTTTTGATTAACGGTACCATTTTGCAAACATGCATCGATTTATTCGTTTAGTTTGAAGTCTTCTGCGTTGTTTGTTACCAAGACTGTGCAAATCGGTTGAAAATTTATGGAGAAGTGAGCTTCAGAAATGGGCTGGTGTGCCGAAATTAGAAATTCAAGGGTCAAAGTCACATACCTTATAATTATATAAACAGATTCGACTAACTGTCTTGTTTGTTATTTTGTATAACTAATGGACAATTTTGAGAGTTTTGGGAAGGGTGTAACAGCTTGGGGAAAGGGGGAAGTAACTAATGCCGAGTACCTGTGATTAGAAACGGATAAGTGACAGTGAAAACACAGTTTACACAACGCAGGGACGTATGTTAAACGGGACAACTTAAGTGCATTAAAAAAAAATCATAAACCTAGGTTGGACAAAAAATTACATTTACATTATTTCAAAACTTAATGATACAACCAGAACAATTTATTAAATCAATATACTAAATAGTCAAAAATAAAATGTACAGCTCACCTCACCGCCATGCGTCATGAGAACTAATCACGATTGTCAGTGTGTATACACCAAGTCACACACAGTTTATGCACTTCCAACGACGATGGTCCTTGGTCCTGATGATGTGGCGTAACGGGCCCTTAGCATGCTTTAACGTATAAACCCGGTAGAAAACGACGTCTTATGTGGCCATCAAGTGAACCTGATCGATCAGTGAAGAGCGTTGGGCGCCATTGTTGCCGGCCTAGCTACGCGCATGTTGCGTAGTTGGGTTCAAATGACAAACAATCGAATCAATCGAAGTTTATTTTAATTGATCGATAAGGTTATCAGCAGGAATATAAAATATCCTACACAAATAATATGATTCATCCAAAATGTAATAGCCGTCAGAAACAACTTTCCACAAGCAAAACAAAATATTGGATGGAAAGGGAATGATTGAATGTTACGTGCCTGTGTTAAGAATATGTTAGAATTACCTGTAGGTAACTATAAAACAACTAAGGCTACAGTCTATGTTTTATATAAGAACTAACAAAAACTACTCGACACTAATAAACACAGAGTGTTTGATTTAAACTTACTTTCTATATATACCCTGTGTTATTCACATGCGCAAATATTGATATAGGATATTTGTACATCCAAAATATCGAAGGTCAAGTAAGTAAAAAACACATTTGTGGACGTTTTTCGTTCGATAACTTTTTTATCCCGACGTCTACGATATTGAAACAAAAGTCGGAGGGAAGCACAAACACCGTAGAGCGTAAATGGCAAATTTATTTTAAAGAAATATAACTATAAAGATGCATTCCAGGTGAAACTATCCGCTACTCCTTAACGAAACAAAAGAGAAAACGACGCCATATTTGAAGTAAGTTCCAACTAACATCCCTTAAACCCAGTAAGCGCCAGTTTTCGCATGCCTCCACCCACTGCTTAAAGCCTAAAGATACATTTTTTCTGCTATTAAACTTTTTTTTAACTACCTAAAGTACAATGAATATTGATTTAAAATATGTTTTATTCGACAGTGATCTTTTACATTTAAAAAATAAATAATTAAACGTGTCTCGATTTGCTGGTACAAATGTAATTTGTAAGTCAAAATAAATTCATAGTTTTACTCAGCGGTTATTCAAAGATGAATGCTTTGTAATACGAAATAATAGGTTACATTAATGTGTGTGTTTGTTTAATCTGCCACAACGATATGTGATGAAGTGTATGTATTTGACGGTTTCGTACATGGTAAAGTCACAGATAAATATGATGTAACATATCAATATGAAGTCACATAACAGTATAACGTTCAAGAACAATAAGATTTTGTAAACCAATATTACGACATAGACCAGTTTGACATTTGGTCACGAAGGAATAACCTGAAACCATCGTTTCAAATCTCCATTCGCTTATATTATATACACCATATATTGGATACCTAATTCTCCAAATGCTTCAAAAAGACTCGTCATTAAATTGGTAAACGTATGATTGTTTGTGTTTACTACAGTATTGTATCTTCTTAGCTGACAGATGCTTTCCAGTCTGCATTCACGGAACGTTTTAATTTCTTCCTTGTACAGTATACAAGTCGGTGTAAACAAATCCGATTTTTTTTACAGTCCATTCATTCTCGATGACTTCACATTCTTGATGAATTCACAATACATACATATGTATATAGTTGTAATTGATTTTTCCATTTTTTTACGATTCTGACCAACAGGTCCGATGGGATTTTTTCTTCGCCGTTTACTTTATTTAACTCCTATATTTATGTATGTTTTTATTTATTTATTTATTTGTAAAAAGTGTTATGCTGATACCAGTTATTTATTTCCGTAGACAACATAAGGACAAAAACTGATAAACATACATCACCAAACTGCTGGGAGTAAACATTTACTAGATAATCACATAATACATAATTGTACAGCTGGTTATTGCGTTTTTGAATGCGATTTAGATTTCGTATTCGATCAAAACCAATGAAATGTAAGTCTTTAAAATTAGATCCCCGTTCTATATTTGTAAAAAAATGTTGGCGACTTTTAATTTAACACAAACACTTATTTTGCAGAAATCGCTTTTCTAGGACTTCGGACCGGCCTATATACAAAAAGAAATAGCATTTAAAGCGGTAACATAATACAAAGACTTTAATACTGTGTTATTGTTTAGTTTCAGTACATGTAATAGCTGGTGATGCCTGGTCGATACAAATACAAAAGAAGTACTAAGGTAGGTGCAATTGAAAATGATATTAAGTTTTCATATTCCTGTTCGCGATAAAAAATGGAGTAAATAGGCATATTCAGTATCGACAACTTCGTTGGTAAAAAGCAATGACGAACTTTGTGAAAAGAAAACAAAACAGTTTTGAAAAAAAAACAGACACCAAAAAAAGTATTGCACATTAAAATGTATTTAAGATTGAAGTACATCACAAATCGTATGGTTAAAATATTATATATATAACTTGAATTCAAACTCAATTTTTAGCGAGGCTGTTTTCGGAGATAACCTGAGCTATTGTCATAGCCAGCTCGTCGTCCGACGTCCGCCGTCCGCCGTAGGCGTCGTGCTAAAACCTTAACATTGGCCATAACTTTTTAAATATTGAAGATAGCACCTTGATATTTGGCATGCATGTGTATCTCATTGAGCTGCACATTTTGAGTGGTAAAATTCCAAGGTGAACATTATCCTTCAAGGTCTAGGGTCGAAAAAACAAAGTCAAGGGAAGTAATAAGCTTTAAATGGACGCCCACATATATATTTTTGTTAAATAAATCAAAGCGGCGCAGAAGGCGGCATTGTGTTTCTGACAAACACATAGTGGTTAAAGGTCAAGGTCATCCTTTACGGTCTATGGTAAAAAATACAGATATAAGGGAAGTAATAAGCTTTAAAAAGGGAGAAAATTATTCAATATTGAACATAGCCACTTTATATATTTGGCATGCATGTGTATCTCATGGAGCTACACATTTTGAGTGGTGAATCTACAGTCACAGTAGTGGCTTTTAATTATTTGCTACTAAAAAAAATAGAGATTTGTTACAGACAATTATTTTCAAGGGAAGTAATTTATATAATTATAAATCTCATGCTATATATTTCCTTACCAAGAATTGAAGTTCTTTTCACAGTTACTGTATAGATTTATTATTTTGATTATTTATAACCAAATGATTGATTTTTCAAAGTTTTTTTTTAATGATAAAATTATAATTTCTTTGATGTTCATTACATACCTGTGGACTTATGTCCATAGATACATGATCAACTCTGCCTATGATCTCTTTTAAACCACAGGCCTTGGTTGTCAGTGATGTCTGACATGGTCATAATTTACTGTGAGACCCTCCCCCCCCCCACGGTTGGATTGGACAAAATTCAAGGGAAGTAATAACCTTTAAAGGGAGGTGATTTCTATACCTGCCAAATGATAAATAGAAATTTTATTTCAATGCGGCGCAGTAGGGGGCATTGTCTTTCTGACAAACACATCTCTTGTTGGGTCACTAGGTCAAAGGTCAAGGTCACTGTGACCTCTAAAAAAAAATTCTGACAAGCTTTCGCAGCCGAGCGTGGCACCCGTTATGCGGTGCTCTTGTTCATTCATCTGCTGGTACTGTATTATATTAATATATATTATTATCATTTGTGCCGGCGTTGTTTCGATTTTATTTATCATGATTCATTCTGGTAGCATCAAGAAATCAAAGGGCTGAAGGCATTGAAGTTGTTCGCAATTGCATAATCTAAGACGCAACTCATTTTTCAAAATTATCATATAGCTTTTAAAATCGCAAATTTGAAATGAACAAAACCCATTCAAATTTATAAAGAGTGTGTCTTAACGAACAGGTCGACATGTGTGTGCACTGTTTGTCATCATATTTATATTATAGAGATAACTTAAACAAAATAACAAAAACATGTCTCTTTTTAGACGTTCTGAAAGCATTAAAATATGTTGAAAATGGTATAATAAGAACCAGTTAATAAAAAATAAAATTTGCAATCACCATCATATTAAATGAAGATTGTGGGAATATCGAATACCTATCACACTTAGAATATAATTTCATGATGGAAATTCCCTTTTCAAAACTTTGTTTTGCACCATAGACAATTGAAAATAAACAATAGGAAAATTGATGAAAATAAAAAAATAAATCAATTTGCGGGCAGTTTTTTTTACTCACGAATTGGGTAGTCATATAGACAGCGCTGTTGGCGCGTACTTTGTTGGTTTATGCATTACTTGTTGCTCTAGCAGTTCACACGGTGTCAACCAGTCTCTGACCTTAATATTGGTATAGAACACTCATGCGCTTTTTCGGCGTATCTATTTTAGCCAGCTTTTCACCTTAAATGACCTCTGCATAACACAAACAGGCACGAATTACTACATTCGAATATTTTATAGGCTGATTCGAGGGAAATCCCCTAAAATGTGTCTGCATCACTGTGTATGTACACAGCGTACAGGATGTAACACTGTTCAATGTACGGAATTCCAGACTACTCTCTGCATGTTTAAACTACACATAGACACAAATGGTGGCACAGGTTACAATTACGCGTTAAAATCTATCACGCAGAATTTCAGGGTCTTTACTCGGTGACTAAATCGTCAGGGAAAGACATAGTTGACTATCGATAAACACTGTTTTGCTTTCAACACGAGAAAAAAAAACACTACCGAAATAGTATAGTGTAACGTTAAGAGGAAAATCGTTTAATTATCCAACCACACATTTTCCGTACTCGGTCAGCACGTATGGGAATCGTTCCTGAACGCCTGAATAGGCTACCTTTATTTGCCAGTTTGCTGTATATCGTTATGGGTGGCAGATCCTAAGTTATATTTGTGATTTCGAGAAAAAGTTATAATATCATTTAAATATTTTGGAGTCTGATTGTTGACACATTTATATATCATATTTAAAATTGTTGTTTTTTATCATTTTTAGTCGCATATTCACCGCATGTTATGTTTGTTATGCGAATATGGATAATGTATTTCCGATTGTCACGATTTTTTTTCAATTAACAGCATATTACGTATCATTATTAAACATAATGAGATACAATTAATATGCATATTACAATAAAACATTTTCAATTTAACATTTATTTTGCTTTACATACTGAAATAATGGTTCTATTGATCACTTAGTAAAATGGTATTGAGCTTTTCCGTTGTTCTCCCGTTGAAAAGGAATCGGCTGTGTGTGTACTTATAATCCTTTCAAAAACACACACCATATAAACCTCTATGATTTAAATCTAGCTATCATTTGTTGATATAATGGACCGGCGTTTTTGTTCCGGGGCGAAATGGGGTTTTCATACCTCGAGCGAATGCCGGGATCAGTCTATTGCGAACCTCCGAACATTTCCCTGTCATATGAGATCTCCCCCCCCCCCCCCATCCCGTTGTACTACCAGAAATCAGTCAAGCGCAATCAAAGAAATTACGCAAAAGACGCATGCTCTAGTATTGCAATCTCGACATTATATTGTTATTCAGCCGACGTCTATTAATAACCTCGGATTTGGAATGAACTGTGCTGCGAAAAAATACCATTGGACTTTTTTTCAATCATTCATAAACTTACTCTTCCGCGACACGTATAGCTAAAAAATTGTGTTTTGACTTTTAATATAAATGATCCTTTCAAAATTATTTCATTTAACACGATATTCATATAATGTTTCAATTTCTAAATGATTGTAGTTCAATAACTGAAACAACGCCGCGAATTATTTCTCGACGCGTATGCAGACTGCAGGCAGTGATTTGGTTAAGGGTAATCATCAAATCTGGATTGCATAACTTGCTCTTAACCTCAGTTGTTCGCAAGCGAACAACTATCAACTAAACCCAATGCGTTGTAATTAAGTTTTTTAGCTACTGGAAACTAATAATTCTATAACATATGTTGTATATGGGAAAGGGGCATGTTACCTGAAAAAAACACTGTTTAACGTATTATCTAAATATTTTAAAACTTCTGTAATCCGATAAATAAAGTCTGCAAAAATGGTTTTCTCATATATATTCTATGTAGTTTATTGTACCGCTGTTTCTCAAACATTTAATGCGACTACAGTTACTGAATGCGTCGGAGTCAAAGAAGAGTTTCACTATCACACGTGAATGCTGGCGAATTCGACATTACAGACATTTTCGATTTCAGAATTAAATATCTGGCTTATTTCGCGATTTTCGAAACATGTTCTTTTTAACTTATATTTTAATTTATTTAGAAATATATGTATAATAATTTGTTCACACATTTTATATAAATTTATTAATATTTGACAAAATAGTTCATACTCTCTTTTAATAAAATTGCCACTAAAAAATAGCGGTTCTTATCTGTCTTGTGATCTACGCGTTGCAAATTATCCTTCAGAATGCTGAAAAAATATCGTTCAGGATTAAAATTAAAAATATATAATAAAAAATAAGATTAAATAAGATTAAAAATAAACCTTATGCATAAGACCTCACCCAGTCATGCTTAAACGAGAATTTTCTTAAAAACCCATACACACTCAAAATCAACTAATATTTCGTACACAATTTCGAAAAATAAAGTTTATATATATATATATATATATATATATATATATATATATATATATATATATATATATATATATATATATATATATAATCATTTTTTCTGTATCGAAAAAGCCACAATTTCAATGCTAGATGTGGTCTGGTAACATAGATTTAACACGATACAAATTGTTTGTTTTTTTTTTTTTTTTTGTGGGACAATATATTCAACACATTTTCATCTACCAAGTAAGTGTTCGTGTGTCGTATGAATAGATATCGCTGCAGGAAATTAAAAGGGAATATATTGTGCGACAAAAAATAAAAACGAGCATTTTGTATCTTGTTAAATAAATGTTACCATACCACACCTAGCGTTGACATTTTGGCTATTGCTATAAGGAACACTGAAGTTTTATGAGTTACCTTTATTTTACAAAATATTTCACGAAATATTTGTTTATTTGGAGTATTAATGATACTTAAAGTGGTATTATGGGCATCTCACATTTCATAAGTGTCTATCGCAACCGTTGTTTATTTTTGGTGCTTTCACTTCATATACACTTATATTTGTAAATGCAGCATCAACATACTAAAACAATATCCCGGAAAGAAAAAAAATAATGCATTTGAATATCAACCGTACTTTCGTTTGACAACTGATCATGCATGTACGATGTGAACCTAAATTTTGTTTTAGTGCAGATTCGTTCATACGACACAAAGACACTATTTTGTTTTACGGATCATTTCGGCTTAGAGGACTGGGTGAGTCATGTAAAATATTGTATATAAAATATATTTTTAATAAACAACTGGTAGCAAGATGAGTTGCAGATAATTTGTCAGTAACCGCATTTTAACTAACTCTTTTGACCTGTTTTTTTCCAGCTCTATTTAAAAGTGAAAAATGCCCATAATATCACTTTAAAGCGTCGTGATAATTCCCGCGATAACACCCCGCTTTTAAGGGTCACCAGCGCGTTACTGCCCGTTTTTCCGGGGGGCGGGGATTGATGTATTGCTACCTTCTGTTGTGTAAATAATGTAAATTACTAAAGTATGTGTTTACAAATCAGCATTTTGTTTTACATGTTTTAATTTGTACTTTTAATTTAAAAGCTATGCAAACACGCCTGGTTAATAGTCAGTTGATTCATATTAACAGTATTAGTACACATTAAACAACACACAGTCACACAAACAGTCATAAAAAAGTAAACTAATTATTATGACATCAAAATGTGTTTTATACATGGGAGTTGTAATCCAAAATATGTTAAATATTAAATATAAGCAATGTATCGTTCAAGTGCAATCAAAGGCTTTGACTCATGCTAAAAGTTATGCAGTAAATAATTACATATATATGCATTTACCAATTAATATTTAAATTAATATGTTTGAAATGCTACTATAAATGTAAATGTTAAGTAAACATGTCTGGCTAATAGTCACTTAACTCGTATGCCCAGTTTAAATGTATCAACAGTATACACAATAGACTCATAATATTTCACACACACACACACACACACACACGCACACACACACACACATGCAGCTATAAAGAATTAAATTAACTATAATACATCCAAATGCGTTTTCATACATGAGAAATGATTTCCATTAATTATAATTATGAAAAAGCTAAGCAATGCATCATTCAAGTGACTTACTCAATGAAAAGGCAAACCTTTATCAAAACCAACGCAGTTTAATGCAAGTTCGCAGTATTACTGTCGTTTCATGACCTTTCTGGTAACAGCAAATAAATGAAGCGAGCAATTCACTATTTTCTTTCACCGCATCAGATGATACAAGTTTTTTTCCGTGAACTGTTATCGTTATTTACAAACAATCATTCGACAATTTATTTTCATTTCGTCCCGACACGTAACTCGGTCATTTTCGATTTCCTTTTGGCTTTGCTATTCTTGAGCTAGGACCTACATTCGATTAAAAATACATGTTGTTAATATTCAAATGTGGTGACATTAACATCCCATTAATCTGAATTGTTTATAAAAATACATACTTAAGCTAGAAACTAAAACTGTATGAACATTCTGAAATAAAATGCCTTTATGGCTATTTTTTTACATTGTGTATGTTAGCTTATGAGAACAAAAACACGTGTTCCATACTTTTATTGTTGTAATTTGATTACAATTCTTACGTTATTTGCTTTTCGAGCATTCAGATTTTTTAAATATGACAACTGAATAAATGAAATAAAATATAAACATGAAATTGAATAATATATTTTGTAATGTGTTTTACCTGCATTATGCATATTGGTTGTGACACGGTCGATACCACTGTTGTTGTTTGATCGTCTGCATGCACAGTGAATATTTCATAAGGATTTCAAAAGCGTACATTATTAAGGAAACGATTTTCTTAGCTATAAATACAGTTAGTTTTACACATGTGTATTTCAATACTCGACATATAATTGGACAGAATATGAAAATAAAGGTATCCATTTAATGGAGTTATTGTAATTAACGAAATATGTTATTATTGAGACACGAGGACAGCGGTTAAGTGATGCCTTTTAAACTTACATTGTCCTTTTCGAGTCTGAAAATAAAATAAAACAATGAAAGTAAATTAAATCTATGCTACTTTAAAAGGAATAAAACGTTCAAAACTATATAATTATATGATATCTTATGTTTCTTATAAATTATATTATCTTACCAAACAATTGTTCATAAGCAGTTGTTTTTGTCGATTTTTGTCTGCAAGTGAAACAAACTAATCAGTACGTCCGTCTCTTTGACTGAACAATATTGTTGCATTTATATGTTAACATTCATAGATTTAGCAAGATTTTAATTAAGTAATTAATATATATATATTTATATATTTTTCGGAAGTACATATTAAAATACAATTGGGTAGTTTTTAATAACACTGACACACGTTTGCAATCATGATAACGCCAATAAATACATACAATTTATTTGATGTATTGCAAAAATTTACCTTTCGGTCTCTGAAAAAATAAAATATTTATACATTTAAAATATATAACATATTTGTCTGAAATGGTGATGATTTTGTTAATTTAAACTATTTTGCCAATTTTAGCTTAACTTATTTTTAATGGCATATAAAGTCCTAACACTATTTTTAATATATCATATATGTTTTTAATTAGTACCATTTCATTTGCTTTTTCACGCTTTTACTCTTCAATTTATCAAATTGGCGTGTTCTTTTTGCAGATAATTATAACACACCACACTCAAAAGGACTAACGAAACATTTCAAAAACATATTTATCATAAACAGCTCTAGATATAAACTTATTTCTCAGGCGCAAAGTGAAAAATTCGAACAATGTGTTGTTGTTTTTTCATATTATTTATCACTTATGTCAATATGACAAAACCATCGCATTTAAAAAAAATACATTTTGAGTAAAAAGCATGTGTGTGCAATAAAACGATTGCAGACTGCTCCATCGAAAATTGGGAGTACACTGCCATACTGTTGAACAAGCTAGTACAAGCACCTTAAACTCTGCTATCAAAATGACCTCATCAAAAAAATATCGAATATTTTTGTGACGGGATGCACATGCATGTAAAGACACGACCTAAATCTCTTTTTAGCTAACGGGAATTTGAATGGACCCGTATTCGAAAATGGACAAATACGCTACATGCATTTAGCTGATATTATGGGTTCTCAATGAGATAATGTGTCACTATGTTATCTAAGCTAAAGCATAAATAAATGATACTGAGCAACAAAGACTGGATACTTATTTTGTGCATGAGTGTATTATGAAAAAATATGTTAAATTATTGGTAAAATAAAATAAATAAAGGAATTTAAACCTGTAATTCTGCCATGGGGAGTTACATCGTCCAATTCAACATAGTCTTCATTGGAGCTTCAAAATTGAAAAAAAGTTGAGCTTCGTTAACAGTTAAGCTATGTATTTATTTATGATATTAAGGTTTACGGAAATTGCATTCAATGTGACAGCTGAATTATTTATTACTTTGTGACCAAATTGAAAAATTACATTTGTGGATGAATAACTTTGACTGACAACACTTAGTTAAAACTACTATTTTTCGGTTATAACACTACAAGTGTTCATTAATAGATAGTGCGACGTACGAATTGCAAGTAAACGATACAGTTTGAATGACGCTGTTATGTGTTTCATACATAATATGATGTTTTCCTGTTTTAAACATACTAAATTGAACACCATATTGTGCAATAAATGGGCCTTTTTTTACAGATTTTGGCATGTATTGAAGTTTGTCATTAAATGCTGTATATTGATAAATGTAAACATTTGTTCTTAAAAACTCAAGTTAAAAATCCAGTGTAAAATTTTAAAAAAGAAAAAAAAGTAACCCTCGAGAGGGCTCGAACCACTGACCCCTGGAGTCCTGGAGTAAAAAGTCTCCTATTTAGACCACTCGGCCATCCGTGCTCACACATAGAGAAATGTATTTTATACTTTATATAAGCAATCCTCGAAGTATTCCGAAATATAACGACAACAGCAGAACTCTCCAAATTATTCAATCGTTTCGCGTTGCAACGCTTTAAAATTTCAGTTTTTTAAATCGTCAAAAGATGTATATAATGGCTAATTCAAAGCATGAGCATGCTAAATGTTCAGTATTACTGTTTGCTCACAAATATCATTACTAAAACGAAAATTTGCGAATCTGGAATATTTTTTTTTAAATTTTGTCAATTTACCAAAACGTGGAAAGGCCCCTCTAACCTTTGAGTGATGTAAATGAACAATATTGTTTTTGTTTATATAGAATCTTGATATTGTGAGCAAGAGGTTCAATCATTTAATATTAAAGAAAAACTTGAAAGGGTTTCAAACTACTTGAGGAAAAGTCACTAATTTCAGTGCAATAGTTTCATGAAAGCATACTTTTCAAACAAAAAGTAAACTATTTAGTTTATTTTACAAGATAAATTGATGAATGCATTAACATACCTGTCCATTCCCGAGTTAACATAAACTTGATTGTTTCCTGAAATAATTCATACATACAATATTGATGTTTTATCACTCTTAATATAATAGATAAAAATTTAATCCAAGTCATATCAACCTGTGTAGTGATTATATATATTAAGTAGAATTTCAATACTTAAATTTACGATCTCACATTTTGACAAATGACAACGATTTTAAGTTGTAATTTCGAGCTCATGATTTATTTTACAGTATTGGATCATATTCCCATATCACAGGTGCCAATACATCAAAAAACTAAAAGTATATTAACAATTTACCATCTTGGACTGTGTTAACTGATGATCTGAAACAATAGGATACTTCATTTTTTTTACTTTACATTGCATCAATTCAAATTGAAGTAGTCTACACAACACAGTTAAAGACCACATTATTGTTCAGATCGTTATAATAATATTTTATTATAAAAATTTCGCGCAATATAATAGTATGTTACGAAACATTGCGTTTCTTATAATAATAAATTGCAAACAGAAAACTGTAATCGTTTTATATTTCTTCAAACAACTGTCAATGTTCATTAAAATATTTAATATTTCTTATTTATAATAATTTCGGTTCGGTATTCACTTTGAAAATTATAAATAAATTGTATTTTTAACTTAAATTAAATAATTGTAAATAAAACTTACAAATAAGTATTAGGTTTTGTCGTAACGCATCTATCTATTGATTTTCTGTAATCTAAGAAATTCAATTATTCAATTTAATAAATGATAAACTTTTGCATATGTAAAAGTTGATAACTTATTAGCTCAACTTATAATATATGTGTGGTTGATTAAATATTATCTTACTTTAAGATGTATGATAAGAGTTAACAGCATATTAAAAAGTACCAATTATTGATTCATTTATATAAGAATTAATCAGGACTGTCAAACAAATTTGAATTATATCTACTGTTGCTGGACGTTCGATTTCTTCTTCGCTTGAAGAAGAACACGGACACAGCTATAATTCCCGTAACGACTAAGGTCCCGGATGAAACGGAAGCAGCGAGCAACACAGTCATATTTGCTAAAAACAAATGACATCTATATAAAGTATTATTATATTCATTTGCTGTAGCTGCTATTTTGTTTGGCACAACATTCAGAACATTTACAAAATATATAATATATATTTTGCTAAACGAATGCAAGCAGTACCTATATATTTTAGTGAACTAATACGTAAAAAAATCAAATTAATAACTGCAAATACATTTCTTCCTGCACGTAGGTGGTGAACTGCTCCATTTTCCGGTACGTTCACATGTAATGGTGTCTGCTCCCAGCATTTCGAATCCTTCATTGCAGGAAAACGTTAGCGTAGCATTGACTGTTGTGATTACGGGATGGGTCAGTATGCGACCTTCGTGAATTTCAACGTTGCCACAATCTGAAGTTAACATCATTCAATGTTTAGTATTATTTCATATTCGGAAAGATCTGCAGTCAAGTTAAAACGGCGGACGAAATTTATAAATAAATATGACACGTTGTCACAACATGAAATACTAAAAGATATCGCTACATAGTCCGGGAAGGATCCATTACGAAAACCATACCAGAACAAGCCACAGACACATCCTGATCGTGTGAACAGTTATGGTACGTGGTGTATTCACAGTCGTTGATATGAGAGGCGTCGTTCCCACAGTTAAGCTCGTCGATAAAAATAGGACCAGTTCCTACTCCACTACTGCCAATCCCAGCAAACGACTGAGCACGCCTAGGAAAGGAAGTATTGAAACATGAATAAGCATTACCGCATGTATCCGTTTAGTTTTTGTATTATTTATTAAATGATGTTAAGTGGGCTTTAAATATCACAAATTATAGTTGAACATTTGTTTTAGAATTCAAATAATATACACGAAAAGAAGTTTATCACAAGCAATAAATGGATTATACGAACAGGTATCCCATCATCCTGCAAACCACTTCTGCTTCCTTCATCCCAAAGTGAGTACTGCATACGGTACCCCATGTGTTAAACACTTTCATCTCGACCCTCCCCTCAGCATGAGTTCTTCCATTCACAAGACGTACACTTTGTACGTTCATGGGTTTACCTTAGATGATCAGATGTATAAAAGTATTTTAAACTTTCATTACCACTTGTCTGACTTTCATCTTTCTTATGAGTTTAATATACTACGAGAATACGCCGGAACATGTGTGTTTTAGTTCTACACATATGTTACAACAAATGGATTACATATAACATGATTGTATAAGTTTGTAAAAGATATATTTTCATACAAAAGCATTCAGTTATTCCATAATAGTGTCAATAGTAACGTTTTCATTCTTCAAGTTTTATTTTTATTAAAGATTGGCTACGATGTGAAGTAAATACGTAACATATATTTTGACAGTTCATGTGTAATTGTTATTTTAAAGAAATACAAATATAGAACATTTTCTTGTATAAAGGTATACGTGAATGTGTACTTGTTCATTTTTTTCATTTAGGTAAAACTTTTTTATGAATCGGAAGTTTCATTTCTTACTGTATTCGATGCAATTCCCAAGTGTTGTCCACGTGCCTTTGTCGCAGATCGCGCGCAGCTGACCGACGTAAGACTTGTAAAATGAACAATCACCGTACATAACTACGTTCGAGTCACTGAACTCAAACATCCTGTCATCTAGGACCGTGACAAGTTTGCCACATTCTAAATTGAGTTGAACAAAGAAAAGTGATTCTTTAAGTTGCTATGTCAAAAGGTGTTACTATTTTTGATGATTTATCTGATTAACGTTTAGGGAATGATTTCTCTTTAACAAGAAATATATTGTAATAAACGAGGTTCAATTAAATATTTGAATACATTATTTGGCAAACTTATTAGCGCGTATATACATGACACTCTGGTATTTTACTATAGACGCGAGTGCTTTAACAGCGAATTCGAACTGCTTACACAACGTGATTCGCTGTTGCCTTGTGTCAAAGTGTTTAACAGTTGGTGAGAAGATATATACTCGTGAAAGGGTTTTTAATTTCACGGTCACTTCCGAGGTTTAATTTTTGAAATAGAGTTAATATATGTCTTGTACTTACCGTTGCAAACCAATGAAACATCGTTTGAGTGATCACAAATTCCCGTTTTCCTGTAATAACAATCTTTTATGTGGTTTCGATGCGATGTACAGTCCAGTTGATCGATGTAGATTTGTCCAGAACCTGGCCCGAAGTATGATCCGTTGTAGACTGCTGCGACACGGTAGCTGATTAATACACATTTATTCAATGAAAAATGGTATAACATTGATCTGAGATCAAATAAGGCATATATTAGTCTAGTAACTTGAAAAAAGTTGAAGCCAAGTAAAATGTATAATTGTATAATTTGTAAAACTATTAACGAACACCTAATAACTACGTGACACATCAAATAAACTCAGTCAAATGAATGTTAAATACTCCAACAATTAAACGTAACTTATTATATGGTTTTATCTTATATTCTACATTGTTTCTTATATTATTTAGTTGCCCTATGTAATTTTAGAAAAATCTCAGGATCCAGTTTTGCAGGAAGAAGGGCTTTCAAACAAACATAGAAACGGACAGACATGAAGAAAATAGTGTAAAGCATATAGTTATTGAAACTAGTAGGGAACATAAAAGTTGAAAAGATATATCATGTTACAGTGAAGTATTTAGAATATCGTTATGCCATGCCAGACAAAAGCCGAAATTATTGTTGTAAAAGGCCAATTTACCACTTGGTTGTCTGTGTAAAATGTAAGCTATACAATATATAATCTCTTCAATTTTCGAAAGGAATACAACTATCAAGGATATTCTTCTCTTAAAAGCATTTAAACCGAAATTCGCACCAGATGACATGCCTTTGCATTATCTAGAGTTAAAAATACCCTTATGGCGTAATACGGGCGCGCGCTTCGCTTGACACAAAATGACGTAATACACGCTTAGACTTTAAAATCTACATGTTAATACCCATATTTTTATAAACACATGCATTACATGAAATACATTAGACCTTATAAGTATTAAGTATCAAACTTACTTTCTCATCTTAACGATTACGTTTAAGAGCATGACTTTAAAATGTTCTTGGAAATTCCAAAAATATAAAAACAAATAAAATACGGATAATGTTTCATGTATAGAATTAGCAAATTTTATAACAAAGATCAAAGGTTCGCAGAAGGGATAAATGCTTCTATCCTACGATATTAATGGAAATATATTTGTTTTTACATAAACGAGTAGATGCATAAATAAATGTTAACCTCATATTTATAGATTTGCATGCAATATCACCGTCGACAAAGCTAAAATCTTTGGCGCATATTGTGCCATACGCATTTTTGACAGCTATTTCCAATCTTCCGGCGTTTGAGTTAGAACCGTCAGCGAGCCGTACATGCGTAACGTTGAGTTGTGGACCTTCAATAGGAGAAAGTAATTAAAAAAGAGTAAATATGAATAAGACTATATATATATATATATATATATATATATATATATATATATATATATATATATATATATATATATATATATATATATATATATATATATATATATATATATATAAACAAGTGGTTGTTGTTGATTTTGATTGCATTTTAATCGCATTTTATTTTAAATGGTTTTATGACATGTGTAGCTGATTATGAGAATCTGATTCAGATGCAACGAAGATGCCTTTTCATGTAAAATCATACTTACTTAAAATACAATTAATATTATTGTCAGACCAATTGCCACCATGACATCGAAATGATGTTATATTTGAAAAATATCCTTCATTACATAGCAGTGTAGCGGTAGCCCCATCATCAGAGTACACAATACTACCCATAGACACATTTAGCTGCGGGCATTCTGAAATAAGTTCGTTGAAAACACAATCAGTACTGTCACAATTACATAACACAATGAAAACATGTTTTTCATGTAGTCAAACCAGATCAAGTTTATGAGTGAAAACTATGAAAATTTAACTGCATTTCAAGCGTACACACTACCGATTAAAATTGAAAAGGGAGAGCACCATCGAGATGATCGCATTAAACATTCAGTATATACCAAGCGTATCAATATATTACGACTCCATCTTTTCCTGAACGTTATGGTTCATTTATACGTACTTCTGGGATCCCAGTGATTATAACGTTCTTCATTTAAAAAAGCACAATAGATAAACAGATTAAAACCGACATTATACAACCTTAGTATTTAGGAATAAAAGCATTTAACACGTGAATTGTTTGCCAATTTTCAGTAGATATACGCGTACATGGTGAATATGTATGAAATGTTCAACTCCAATCCAACACGATTAAATTTTAATTCTTACTTACTTAATATTAACGTTTCTAAACTTTTTAACTACAAATTTTCAAATATTTATTAGCCTTTTCACATTTCTTCAATTGATTTTTGTCAAAACAGGGACTATGCGAAAAATACCCAAATCAATAAATCAAGATTCTTTCACTTTTAAAAACATTTTTTAAGAGCATATACATGATTACCGAAACATTATGTTATGCCAGCTATAATTTAATCAACACTCACCTGAGCAAACAAGTATGTTTGAACCACCACAATATCCCCATGTCAGATAATCGACATAACGATTTGGGTCATATCTGCATTCACCAATGTAGGTATTTGTTGAGTAACAACTTAATCGGGGACTATATATCAATCCACTTCTATGTTCATGTTTTGAACAGCAGCGATGGCGTAAATAACTGCAATACAAATCAAGATCAAATAAAAATCCACTAAAGAAACATCATAATGCAATATGTGAAATCATTATTGCATGTTCTGACGTGCACACGTGCAGACTATAGTAAAAATAACCTGATCATTACACTCAAACCGCAGTATAATGATAAAAATTGAAAATTACAATTATACATACAAATGTTTACCTGTTGCACAATAAAAAAACTCATATTAAACTTAGCAAAATATATAATTCAACTTTGATGTAGAAGCTAAGCACTATTTGTTTTCGCTACAGCAGCGAGCAGTTATCACATAACGTTGCATTTATGATGTCTGAACAGTTAATTTATGTTTCCCATACAAATCTCGCACAATGTATGCAATAGTTTCTCCAAAACATTAAAACCCCGTTTCGTTGAAAATCTGTTTCATATTTCTCATACAAAAATAAAAGCATCTTACACTGGGCGGAACAGATATCCCATTTGCATCAAATGCTGTGTTAAATCTAATATGTTTCTATTTTCAAAGGTAATTTACTCGTTAGATCTTAATATATTTTAACGTACGTCATGTTCAACGATCTGCAAAGTTTGTCTGGCTGGTATAATTGCCCACACAGCGAACGCCAAACACCGCCGTGAAGCAATTCAACAATTCCGTTAGATTTGCTTGATCCGTTCACCAACCTAACGCCTGTTATATTAACCTTCTCGTTATAGCCTATAACACAATTTAAGCCTTAAACAACCTTGAAAATTAACACTGTACGTTGTCATTACCATAATTCACGCATTACTTTTATCAATTATATAACAACATTGTGTTGTGTTGTTTCGGATTAGTTTTCAACATTGTGTTTAAAGGTGTGTACTTTAACGCAATTTCAAATAACGATAACTTTTAATATCATTAATTATTAACCGTACAAACAATATACGATGCCTGAATTTTTATGTAATGCCCCTTCTAAAAATGGATCATTGATTACTCAATCAAGCCAATATGCTTATATCACATAAGTTCATCCCGATGAATAATTCGAACAATGTGTGTTGAACTGCAATTAAAATATTACGAGCTCTAAACATTGAATGGAAAGAATGCTCAAAATAAACTTACCTCCGCATATGATACCGGCATCTTTTGCATAGCTCCACGTTGTCTCATTGGTAAATACACACTCGTTTATGTTCTTTTCGGAACCAGTGCATCGAAATGAGCCCACATGAATTGAACCGGTCCCAGGACCAAATCCTGCATATATTTTCGCATAAGACCTGTAAACCAACGGATATAATGATGTCAATACAAACCTAAGCATCCAGTCATAATAATTATATAACGTTATGTTGTGTTGAACACAAAAAGGATAATACTTTATTTATATTCAATTGCACATTGATAACCATTTCGTTTTCGTGTTGGTATTAGTTTAGCGGATATTTCGAAGATAAAATAAGTGGAAATGCTATAAATAAAATGCAAACGCCAGTTGCTTCCTCACAATCTGCGCATACCTGTAATTCATCATTTCACAAAGAGCCCGAGCTTCGTTATATCCTAATTCGTCAGCATAAATAGTTCCCCAAACGTTGTTTATCTTTATTTCCACTGTACCAGCCAATAAAGAACTATTTATGCCAACAAGACGTATTTCCTGAATTTGTATCGGTCTACCTAAATTTAAATTATAATTAATTCATATGATTACTGCATACACAG
Organism: Dreissena polymorpha; assembly: GCF_020536995.1. Lineage (NCBI taxonomy): Eukaryota > Metazoa > Mollusca > Bivalvia > Myida > Dreissenidae > Dreissena > Dreissena polymorpha. Next base: position 84,553,975 of record NC_068358.1, read on the forward strand.
ACGGATAGATTGGTAACGTGTTCGCTATAAGAAAAATATAAAAATGATAATAAAAATTTCTTGATGTGAACAACACATTATTACCGACCTACGCATTTCTATTTATTCAATTTCATGATTGTATTATCACAATAGTGTTCAATTTAGTGAAATTAAAATCAAACGTAATACAACAAACATGATGTTTCTTTTGTCCACGTTCCGTTTCTGTTACATATGTATTGAACTGTTCTTGGATTGTCAGTTTGACAACGAACTATCACTGTGTTTGTCCTGTAGTCGTATGACTGTACGATGCCATATTGTACATCGAGGCGTCCACATTCTTTTTAAAATAAAGCAATTTACTAACGTTTATACTCTTCATAAAAATCATAAATGTGTATGCAAAAAATATTACATATGTGATGTAAGAGGCCTCTATGTTTATTTTCTTTACACACATTTTTTAAAATAACAACTATCTATTTCTATTTAAGAAATGTATAAAATATGTATCAATGTAGACAGATCGTTGTGGATTTGTTTTACGTACCAACGCATAGAACACGAGTTGGTTTGTATAGGCACTTATTTGAAGAACTCGGCCAAATATACGAACAGTTGTTGATATGATTTTCAAATCCATTGCATGCAAGATCCTTTATTAGTGCATATCGGTCTTGCACAATCGCATGGACATCGAGGTAATACGATGATGCACTAAAACGATACATTATATTATATTAAACGTGTTGAGAAAATAAGCTTCGATATTTGGTATTGTAAAGCATTATCTTATCCTAAAATTATATTATTTAACAGACCATATCAAACTTATTAAATTAGATTATCAACCATATAGGATATACTGTGCAATACTGTCACTTTATCAGCTTTGGCATATTATATTACCGGGATAAGGAAAGACATGGCAAATAATAACATTATTACCATACATAACAGTTTGCAGCCAAAAGTTCTGGTCGTTAATTTGGCTTCAACGTGATCTGACTGTCCCTTAATTAAGGCCCGATATTTTAATACAGCACTGTTATTTTATGCAGCACCGTTCTTCAAGCAAATGCAGCGATTTTTTTTCCTTCTTTATTAAGTACCGTTAAACGGCACTTCCCCAATTTGGAAAAAAAACACAACAAATTTCCCAATTGCTGACAAAAATGTTGATGGTTTTCAAATAAACAATTTTTTAATAAATAAAATGCAAACTTTAGTTAGTTTCCCTATGCAGTTCTATGGCTTGAACCTTAGTAAAAATGGTATTGACAATTTGACAACACTAAGTTATCCATTTTAAAGCATTTGGGAGCAAACAATCAAAAACACCAATTCCATTTGTGAAAACTTCTCGACGCGAATTTCTTCTGAATAATTTAAAACTGTAACCATAGTATTCAGCTTGAGAAACACCAGTATCACTTTACTGATACATAGGTAGGGACATTTTCATACAGAAATTACCTTAAACATATATCTTTTAAATAATTCTTAGCAACTTTTTCCTGAGGATCAATGTTTTGCCACATTGATTCACCTTCACTTAACTCATTAATACTTATTTTTTTACAATCGTATTTAATCATATTACCTTGGCGATAACATTCGTCACTTTTAATAGAATTAAAATATTAGATTAGCTATTTTCCTAAAATTAACAATGTGATATTGAGATCGACTTATTGTTTAATATCTATTATGAACATGACGTTCCAAATTTCAAAGACATCGTTCACCAAGTTAACATATGTTTGACTATTACCTAAATCCAAACATTCTGCAAACGACTTTCGCATCCTCATAGTCAAAGCTGTCGAAACACACACTGCCAATTACATTATCTACGTATAATGCAATGCGACCATCATAAGGACTTGACCCGCTTTCTAAATGGATTGTTTTTATATTGTGCTTAGTATCACCTGAAACTGTAAAATAAAAGCCATTTTATCAACATCGATTGTTTTAATATTGAAATCATGCAGAAAAAGCATATAGGTGAATGTTTTTCTAGATCTTAAAAGACATGACATTTTCTTGGCTAAATGTCATTTTGATTTTGGAAATGAGCGTGTAGTTGCGTCCTTTTTTATCCTTATTGTCATTTCATTTATTGATTCAAAACTATAAGAATGCCAAAAAAATGTTTCTTAAAAAAGGTTTAACAAGTAATTTGCAATAAAAAAGTTCGAAACATATTGATATCGTATCAACTGTTAAATGTTGTGTGTGGACTAATACAACATATAGGAAATTCTGAACTAACATAGGAAATATATGTTTTTGTATTCCTTTCGGACGTCCTGTCACAGTTACCTTTGCATGCGATCCACGTCTGATACTGACATACATGTCCTATAAAATGTCTACACTGATTGACGTTTGTCTCATTTCCAAAACAGTTCGATAGGATAACACCTGGACTTTGAAGTGTTTTCATGCTGCCACTATATGTTTTGGAGCTAAAATGCGATTTATAACAGGCATGAATGCTCAGAATTTCAACAAAAATGTGGTATATCTTCAATGGTTTAAATAATAGGAGTGTTTAGTCCTTTATTTGGTACGTGCGATATTTAGTATACGTATAATATTTGTCTATTAATCTAACCCATATTTCCAGACACAGTTAAGATAGTGCTGCCCCATGTTATATTCAGAGATTATGTTAGTGGTAAACATGTCACATACCATGCTGGATTCATTTAATAAAAACAGACAAAACACAACTACTTACGTCATTCCAAACTTCGAACAGAGAACGTTTGTCTGTGTAGAGTAAAAATAATATGTGTTCCTGTTGATGATCGTTGTACCACATAGTGGAAGCCACGTGTCACCTATCAATGCCTCTACAAACCCCTCCATGTAGTAGTCACTTTTACCAGTCAGACGAATGTCACGTATATCTGTGATGCAAACGGAATACATGTCAAATAACGGTTTTCTCTTGTAAATAAAATCAGTTTAAATTAGGACAGACAAAATGTCGGCTTTACCGTTATTTTCGCAGTGGTTAATATGTTCAATCCATCCACCTAATGGGGTGCATGTAAACATGAACTCTTGTTTAGATAATCCTCTCATACACGGACCACTGTACACATCACCGAAGTTGGTTATGTTCACATGCTCAAGCAGGCCATGGGGTGTTTCGAGTGTTGCATTTGGACAACCTGATATTCAAATTGTATAATATTCTCGTGAGATAAACATTGTAATCATACTTGATGATGACTATGACATATACGTTGCTAACTATTGTGTTAGAACACATTTTGTCGTTAACATTATGTAAGGAATTTAAACAGATTTAACATCTGAAAAATATAATATTAGTAGTTTCGGTAAGATAAACATACCGACGCACATTAAGCCAATATCATTGGAGTGTGTGCATGACGACGCACTGTATTGGGAACAGTTGTATATCGATTCTTCTGAACCCAAACAATGCAGATAAGTATAAAATATAGGTCCCCGTCCATCACCATATCGCCCGTCGATGTAGTATTCTAGAGAACTTTGTTTTCAAGAAACGAAATACAATTGCACGTAATGACTATGCAGCTAATATACTTGCATATATTTAGACCAACGTGAAGTACACTCGTGATATGTTTATAGGAATATAATTAATCTAATAACGTCATAAATAAATTCACATCTTCATTATATTCAACACAAATGCATTTTTCTCGGAACACAATACATTCTTTTCATGGCATAATTTTGCATATATATGATAAAGTATATGTATTCAAAAGGCGCCTAAATCTGCGACTATAAAAGGATGTGGAGTACCGATAACAATATCAACAAAACTAGCATTTTCATAAGATTTTGACAAGTATTAAGATTTTGTTTATGATTGGTTCGAATATATGCATACACAGAATAATTTATGCTAAAATAAAAAGCAGTTATTAAAGGGACTGTCCATAAGATTAAAGCGTCGTTCGACGCAATTCGATATTTTGGGAAACTACGATGATTGCTTATATAGCTAAAAAATACCTCCGCATTTGACATGAGCGTGGATGGTCGAGTGGTAAAGTCGGGAGACATTTTACTCCAAGCTTTCATGACTCTAGGGGTGAGTGGTTCGAGCCCTGTGGAGGTTAACGTTTTTTCTTCTTTTTTTTTAAATTGTATTCTTATTTTTTACTGGAGATTTTTAGTTCAAATGTTTAAATTTATCAATATAAATCATTTTAAGCAGTTAATGACAAGCTTTAATACATGCCAAAATCTGTTGGACGGCCCCTTTAAAATACGTAAGAACTTAATGATTATGTCATGCTATATTTATTGTGCTTTGTGCGATCGTGTAATGTATGTACATTTATGTGCGTGCTATAATGTAACACTCGACATAATAATAAAAATACATTTATTAAAATATGTTTAAAGTTTTCATATCTCTTGTTAAAGTGTACTTTGTGATTTACCGCAGGTCTTTGTGCAGCATTCTACAGAGCACATTGGCGGCGTTCACACCAAAACCATACGAACACACGGTTCCCCAGACGCCATGTTTTCTAATTTCAACTCGTCCTTCCAAATCGCTGTAACCACCAACAAGGCGGATATCCTTGTCCGTTAAGTTATCTGTATTCAACACACAGTCATCGTTATATATGCTTTTCCAGTCACTGTTTGCAATTGTGCATTTGTTTTAAAGAGGTAATTTACGCTTAACTCTCTGTGTCTTATTCAACATCGTTATAATATATTTGACGATTTAACATTGTAGCGTACTTACATCTTCGGTATGAAGCGGCGACTACACTCGATGCGAAGCACACATAGGACAGTATCACTGCAGGTATACAAAATATTGTAAAAATGAACCAATTGATGAGCTTTACATTGAAATAAATTGCATTCGGATACTGATAGTGCTTTGTGTATTTTATGCACAAACACGAGTGTTTGTTTTATATTAAACTAAGTGTCACATAGTGCCTAAGATATATTACTAAGGATAGTATTAATCTATTTTTGTTTTGCAACAAGTTCAATATCGTATCTGCCTAAATAGATATCCAAACATACACCATATGTTAACGTCAAACTAGACGAAGAGAATGCACAAAGTTAATTGCCCATTGCTTGTTTTGCTGATTAGTCATGCCTTGGGTATGCATTCGGCCCATTGATTGTTGCATAATTTCATGTAAATGGCGGGCTAACGTCCATAAGCGTCCGTTGCATGCGTCATATTACGTCATTGCCTTTGGGTACGTGGTTTTGCAAACGGCCCATCAGAATTTTCAAATGTTACAATCGACTGTTTCATTGTTTATATCTGTATTTTTACTTAGTTAAATGGACAGTACCATGCACACAGCCGGATATAGAAGTCAAACAATTAGTTGTTGTCGCGGGGCGTCCTCGGCCGTTAAGCCGCCGCGCGTATGTTGTAGTTCAGAATATTGTTCGGACATGACATTAGAAAGCGTTGTGTTAAATCAAAAGAAATAAATCGCTATGAACACTTATATGGGATTGTGTACGTTCATTATGTTTCAAAGACTTCATCACAAAGTCATTTATGGTTGCCGATGACCTAGGATCGAAGTGAAGTACAGCACTATACAGTATCTCAGGCCACGGAAAAAGGACAAAGTTGATGAAGAGGTCAGTTTATTCATAAATGATGGCAATTATGGCAATTATACAATTGCAGGAGGGATTTTAAAATTTATGTTAGAAATAGAACGTAAAAGGCGTCAATACAACACAATTTTTAGGAATTATTTGGAAAGAGTTTACGCTGTTATGCGCTTTAATCAGTATCAAAATTTATAAAATTTTGCTTTGATCGGTAAATGTTTCCTAAAATCCAGTGAATGAGAATAAAATAATATTTAATAACGTATTAGAGTTTTACATTATTTGATGAGTTATGGAAATAAAGAAACTAGAAAGTATCAGAACTATACATGATAAAAATAAAGCAATGTGTGATACAGATGATTAAGCAAATTTTAACAATTTTCCCAATGCGTGTTTATTATTACAATACAGAAATTAGGGACGTGACCATAAATGATAAGAATTAGAGACGTGCGAATAAAGTAGAATATTTGAAGAATTTTACAATAATAACGCAGTGTATAGAAAAATAAATTAAAATGTAAACAAAAATAGGAAAGTAGACTTAATGTGTGAGACAGACAATAAAATACAAAAAGTAATGTTCATATGTATTTAATGTATTTTGCGTATTAGTATGAGATGTATATAGGAATTGTATATATTTTTATTGAAGGTCTTAATAGGTGTAATTTGAAGTAAGAATTTAATGTGTCTCTGTCGCGTGTAACGCAGTTAAAATCAAACGATATGTGCACATTAAATTCCTGTTATAAATGTATCTTATAGTTAAATGGATACACGAGTTTATGGTTAATCGGCTACCCGTTACTTAAGAGTTTAATGGGTGCACGAGCCTAAAGTTGATCGGCAACCCATTACTCGGCGACCAGTTACTTAAGATTTTAATGGAGCACGATTATAAGTATGAAATGTTGGTAAATTTGTATATATATTTATTGAAGGTCTTAATAGGTGTAATTTGAAGTAAGAATTTAATGTGTTTCTGTCGCGTGTAGCGCAGTTAAAATCAAACGATATATGCATATTTAATTTTTGTTATAAATGTACCTTATAGTTAAATGGATGCACAAGTCTATGGTTAATCGGCTACCCGTTACTTTAGATTTTAATGGCTGCACGAGCCTACGGTTGATCGGCTACCCGTTACTCGGTGACCAGTTACTTAAGAGTTTAATGGAGCACGATTCTGCTAGTAATCGGCAATCCGTTACTTAAGGTAACATAGAGAATTATTGGTGGAATAATGTTATTGCATTATATCTATGTGGGATGGCTGACAAATTTACGACAAATTTGCGTGTCGTAAATCAAGACTTTGGCATCCCCATGATTTAGATAATAAGACTCGAAGTTGAGATATGCCAATAGGTAGACATAAAAGTAATAATTATATTATAATTATTGTAATATAAAAAGAAAACTATCTGTCTCACCACAAAGTAAATGTAGTTGAGTGTAATTGTTACAGTTTGTAAAGTCAAAGTAAATATATATGGTGTATGCCATTATAAAAAATTGCCTAGGGCGTACACATGTCAACAATTAAGTATATGAATGCAGAATCAGTTTTAAGCAGGTCGATAAATTAACCTGTCGGGTTTTACAGAGTAAACACACGATATTGTGATTCATAAATACACATACGAAAATGACCTGGCAGAGGTCATACTGCCATGTACTTGTTTGATGTAAGTTTCGAGGTATTGACTGATATTTTGTTTATATGTTTTGCCATCATTACGAATAACTGGTTTTTAAACAACACTTCGATGCGAATTTTAACACAATACAATCAGTGATCGACGTTTCCACACAAGAATATCCACAACGAATTGAAGGTTATACTTCGTGAATATATGCACAAGAGGACATCACTTCTTTGCTCGCAAAGCATAATACATGGTCCTTATTGCTGAAATGAAATCAACGCCTGGGAATCTTCGAAAAGACATTGCGTGACGCAAATATGGACAAAATTATGACGTTTTACATATGGAATGATGCAGCGGTTCGTGTAATTGACGTGCTTATAAATCTGGAGCCTTAAGACATCATGGGGAACTACCATTGCTGAGACCTTGTAAGAATTTTTGACCAAATGAAGACCTTAATGTCCCAAGAGAAGCGATGGCAAAGATTAAACAACAGAAACAACAACACGATGACAACACATTAAATTACAACAACAGAAACTACTACGCAATGACGGTTGGTTCAACGACAAAAACAACAGGAACAACAATGACCTAACCAGCCTCGATGTGAACCTAGATACACAGATCAACGAAGCCAACCGCGCACGAATGACGGGCTGATCTTCTTCACGGCGGCTGTGATAGACCCGACTTGAAAGCAACAGCGTATTTACTACGTGCGATTCACCTACACAGTATGGAAAGGGAAGGAAAAACCGACCTAACAGCAACATCGTATTCGCCGTTAGCAACATTTTGATGTACCATCTGCAACTCCCGACGTACAACCAGCCGAATGATCAACGCCATTGGACCTGTGATATTGTTCCACTCCATTTTGATTGACATTTAAATTGCATAACATAACCTACACTTATTTATTTCAATTGAAACATTCGTAATAATCTCATTATGCAAATAAGTGACATATGTACTTGAACGGTAACTGGACAGTACCACGCACACAGCCGGATATAAGAGGCACACAATAAGTTGTTGTTGCGGGGCAGTCCCCGGCCGTTATGCCGCCGTATGTATGTTGTAGTTCAGAATATTGTTCGGACATTGGAAAAAGTTGTGTTAGAGTTAAATCAATAGAAATAAATCGCAATGAACACTGAAATGGAGTTGTGTACGTTTGTTATGTTTCAAAGACAACGTCACATAAGAATGTCATGCGATATAAAATAGGTGTACATGACATCGGTCATGTAACTCTTGTAAATCAAGTAAAGCTGCATCATTGGCATAGTAACTTTTTTAAGCTCTTTTAGAAAGCGGTTGCTAAAAACTGTTGGCGTCCGTTTCGATTTCTGGGGCATGTGTTCCTCAAAAGTTCTTCGAAAAACCGAAGTGTTGAACGTGTGTAGTTTCTGTAAGTTATTGTCTCTTCAAGTCTGAAATGAGTATCCAAGGTGATTCACACTTGGCTGAGATGCTGTCGTCACTCTTCACATTTCACGTGTCTCTTTATACTTTGGGGCTAAAATGTTCGTCATCATTTCGATTCAAATTATCACATGGTCATCATCTGCCATTATAACATGGTAGAGGGATATGCTCTGTTTAAAGGGTGAAGACACAGTGATGTCTATGTAGGTCGGGCTGCATTAATACTCTCATTTCTCTAGTTTTCGCCTTAATCTTGAGGAGGTCGATATTGTAATCGTATTGTAATCGTATTGTTACGGAGCGAATAAGTTATGATGAACGTATTATAATGTACACGCATGTACCAGATCAAAGGAACTCGGGGAAACACACGTGTTATGATCTTGAAAAATACATATCATTTTGTGCACTTCATCTCAATAGCTTATAAAACGATCAATTATGAAAGACAAATCATAGCATTCATAAAAGATCGCACATAAGTCGCAACCTATAGCATAAGCTAGGAACCGTTCCAGTTCTATACTTAACGACAACCATCTAAACCCATTCCCACTACTACTAACACTTCAGAGGGCAGTGCCGCTGTATGATATATTAGACGACATGACTACCAGATTGTGCCGATCGAACAGGCGTTGCAATAATCGGGAGCGCTGAGGTAAGTTACGTATATGAACCCCGCTACACGTCAGTTTTTGTCGAAAATTGTTACCGTTCTAATGGCATTGCATGCAATTAATTTATATTCCGATTTATTGTATTTAGAGTTTTTAATACATATTCTGCACATAGCACTTTTGGACTGAAAGTTCTGCACTAAGATAATTGATTGTGTGTAGAAATGTCATGCAGTTTTTGAACATTTGTATTACATTTATATTTGAGTCAATAGACGAAGCAAATGTGATTAACGTTTGGTTTCTTGAGTCGAAACTTAACCTTTATGGGTGAACACAGCGAAATAAATTTATTTTGTGCTTGGCCCAAATCCAATGTACCTAGGAAAATACATTTAACATGTTTAAGGAAGACAAAATGTTTTGGCAAAACAACATACAAATAACTTCCTTTTCAAATTACCGCACATTTTATAAATTTAAGACTCCATGCATTCGAACTTCCTGGTACTTAAACTATCGATTGCGCATGTAGTTCCAATCTAGTACTTTGTTTACGTCATTAATTTCTTAAATATACGTTGTTTGAAACATTACTCTGTCAAAAACTCCCTCTTAACATTCCATATTTTCAAACAAATTAATGAGCTCGTTTAAGAACATATGGTATGACATATTATGTGTGATTGCATGATTAAAAAAATATTAGCTAAGTGTCTAAAGAAGATATTTCTATTTCGCGAGTCTCAGAAGATCTAAACCATGCGTTTTTATATACAGAATATAAGGTCGTTTACTTTTGAAATTGCATTGTATCAAAAAACGCCAACCATATATTCTTTTTTTTACCTGCAGCTTTGTTTTCAAACACATTGTTAAAAATTAGACCCTAAAAAGGTAAAATATAGCAATTCACAAATATTTAGCGATTTTTAGTGCAGCACAAATGGTAAAGGAGACAGTCTGATGACGTCAAGATGAATCGACGTGTATTGAGCAGTAACCACACAAAAAAATAGTTCTAAATCAAAATTTTCAATAATAAAATTTGAATATATTTATTGATTGATCAAACATTCGAAGCAAAATTGTGTTACTTGTATTGAAAATATCTAAACATGATGATGTCATTTCATCTATAAAACTGTAGTCTCAATGAACGCTTCTGTTAAAACGTGTGAAATGCAAACAATCATAAGAAACACAAGATGTGCATTCACAAATGAAATTAACAAAACTTCGTCACATTGATTCGCATTGTTTCATGAAGGAAATGCATATAAGTTTTAACCACAGAGCGTCAAGACAAGCGGGATCATCACAATTTCTTAGTATTTTGCATTCGTCTAGATTAACGAAATTTTGAAATTCCAGTTTCTTCTATAGGGTTAAGATAACCTTGCCTTTACCATGTAATTTGTCTGCACATACCACATTTAAACCGTTCAATTATATATTGCATTACGTTTTCATGTCGCACAGCCATTTTATTAAAACTATTTCTCACCGAACTGTGTGGCTTTACCATTAAACTTCCCGTGTTTTAATGTTGTTTAAGTCAACATTTTCCATGATATGCTATGACTTTTTGATTTCTATTACGTTAACAAATCGTAGTAAAGGTGTTTTACGAAAAAAGGTAATACGCAATAATATTAAATATAACAATCACATGACTTACTGAAGCGTTTATCCATTTCTCAACCAGAACAAGCTTCAAACTATCCGTGTAAACGACTTTGTCCATAAGGTAAGCAGCTTGTCAACTATTGCAAATGCGATGTGATTTGTGTGCAGCCAGTAATTACAGGAAGAAAACTAAACAATGTGTACACTTGAAGATGTAAACAGCTTTTCGCGTTATTGAATGAATCGTATAAAAGATCATCTTGGCGCGTTACTGAATAAATTGTATATGCGATGATCCATTTTACCTGTTTTGAATAAATTGTTAGGTATCCTAAAAAAATTGTTTCAAACATAAATTATTTTACTCGTCCATCATTGGCATAATTTCAAAGATTAACTATTTTACTTTAAAGTAAAAACAATAATTCAATTTAAAGAGACCAGTTTACTATTTTTAATATAAATTGTACGTTAAAGTACCTCTGGGTTGATATAAATAAATGAAAATCACTCAAGTTTCTTCGTTGTGTTTTTAAACAATAAAATCAGCAGTCCCTTTTCTTACAATACGAATATCGAGCCGCAGGCAAAATGCAGTATGGTATTTGATATTTGAACTTAAAGGAATATCGAACCAGGACGAATATCTTGTACATAGCTATACATTATGATTTAAACAAGTGAAGAAGACATAGCGCCTAGCTATGCATTTATATTTTCTGATAAAAGTCTAGCGCATAGCTACAAATTATAATGTTCGCATCTGACGAAGATCTTGAACATGCATATGAAGTCATAATTGCACATCTGATGAAGATCTAGCAAATTGCTATGAACTTTGATTAAAACATCTGATGGTGATCTGTTGCCTAGCTATACATTCGGATAAGAACATGTGATGAAGATCTGGCGCTGATGTATTCATTCGGAAGTGCAAACCTGATTAAGATATAGTGCATATCTATGAATTATGCTTATACATCTGATGAAGACCGAACATCGTATGAACTTTTTACGTTTAACACCAATATATGTTCAATGCGGGGACTCACGTGGTCAGAATTGAGAAAAAAATGGCCGCCGATGCCTCGGTGCCTCGATTCGATTGAGAAATCGAGTTTTCAAACAGGTACATCTTCCTTATCACCGTCTATCATCACCACCGGAAATAGATGACCAGCGAAGCGAAAGTAAACAAACCAACCATGGAGAGCAGTTAGTATTTACCTAAAATATCTAATAATTACGCGCTCCTGGATAACCAGTGCGTGTAAGGCATCTTACAAAAAGATTAATATGTTTAAAAATCTATATTGCAATTCGTATTGATGAAGCGTTATTCACACACATTTAGGACTGCTTGGTATCGGTTTGAAATGGGTACTTCTCGAAGAAACAGCTTTTCTGTTATGATTTCATGGTTTGTCATCTTGTATGGAGTTGATTTCCTATTCGTATAGGCAATAGATACCATCTTAACGCTATTTCTGGTCTTGGTTTGATTATTGTTCGTGGAAATCTGTAGTGTACGGCGAATAGTTGCTTATGGCAAAAGTCGTGTACGGTGAATAGTTAAAGTCATGTACGGCGAAGAGTTGCATCGTATTGGCATTTTAACACTAGTCTGATAACTGATTATAATAAAATGAATAGTTAAGTGAAAACATTCCATTCATTTGAATGTTTTACCCATTTTACCACGCCTATGCAGTATGAGAAGCTGGAGGTACGTCATTTTCGATCGATGCCGACGATACTTAAGATTTGTACTTGGGACAGCGGACCGATAACTCTGCTTTCTGAATAAAATGGTATTTGTGCGCATTTGACGCATCTCGATGGGGCTCAAAGACGCTTCAAATAAGTACCCTGACGATTTTCGTATTGGAAATTGTTCGAAATTATCCTTCGGTGACAATTGAATACTTACTATTTTATTTTGCTATAAGCCGAACATATCAAGTTCTATTCGCCGTACACAACGAAGTTTATATTTCAGCCAAACATTTGCATACTTACTATATTTTTTGGCTGAAGCTTGCAAAAACCGATAGTTTTTATAAATCATTTTGCGACCCATCGAAAAATATGGCAAAATTAGTATACTTTCCTCGGACAAAGGAAAAAAATGTCCCAATCCACTTAACTTTTGGTACCAGGTAGCAGATGATTGATCTATTTCAACACTCGGATGTATTAATTATGAACTCCAACAACTTATGATAGAAGTTTGATATGTCCACTATTAATTTGTAGCACAGCTTTTGGAAAACGTTCGCGATACAAATGGTACAACTTATTCTTTTCACGAGCACTACCTCTTGCGTGATGTTTACTTTCGCTTAACTGGTCATCTACTTCCGGTGGTTATGATAGATGGTGCTTATTACTTCCTTGTTTTTAATCGGCTGACGCCTATCATAGGCCCAGCCGTAAGCGGTTTCAGCGAGTATCAACCATTTTCCTCTGGTTGGTCTGTCTGAGTAGATAAGTCATGGAATATTTCCTGAACCGTCAATTAAAATTGAACACGGACTAACATTAATATCACTGTTTTCACACTAATTAGCACTGTTTAAGTACCAGTTGTTCATGTGGACGCATTTTGGTTGACAAACATTGATAAATCGATCGCTCATGGCGTTTTTTTATTAGATAAAGTTGAGTTCCGATTGGTTTTGACGATTGATATTGAGCACGCACATGGACCTTATACACGGACAACTTCTTGAACAGCCTGATATTGAGCACGCACATGTCAAGGCATACCGTTTTCTCCGCTCAATTAGTCTAAAACAACCTCGCATTGGCATGTTCTGGTGCATGTAGCGATACATATCTAATGTAAAGGCACTGCAAATGTTAGTTTTGTATACGAAATTGGCTATCTGGTACAGCAATATTTTATTTTCAATAGGAATTTTATTGCTAGCCTGTTTTGGTGTAGCTGCTTTTTGTTATGGCTTGCATAACCAGCACAAATACAATGTAAAATAGTCAATAATCGAAGTTTAATCTAAACATAATACAATCTTGGGCAAAATAACACTTTAACCCCCGCCAGAGGTGTGGATATGTACACGGAACGAGCCCATTGTGTTCATTCAGTATGTATTCACACCTCTGGCGGGGGGGGGGGCTAAAGTGTTTTATTGTCAAATCTTGACAAACGTATGAACAATCAAACCAAATGAAAATATTATCGGTTTGATAAATACGGTATAGTATGGTTTTATTCATGTTATTTAAAAAAGAGATTATGGTAATGGTTTAGCGCAAAAATTGCACGGGTTTTGTGTTAAAGATTTAGCGCGAAAGCGCACGAGTTTTTCGTTTTGGGTTATACATGTATATGATTTGCAAATCTATTGAGTCGCCATTCGAGGGTGTATTTGACAGGCAAAAGTAATGGACAAGGAAAACGAAGGGGCGATAACCCTGCCCGCCCCCTTAATGGACATATGTATGTCTTTATAATTGCTGACATTATTTTTACGTTTATTATTTTGCAAATTAATATATTAATAATGATATATGCAAAATGTAAACATTTATTTTCAAAACCCAGTAGGGTGTGCGTGTTATCTATGCAAATACACATAAGAAGGAGGCGTTGATTGGGTTTTGAAAATTATTGTTTACATTTTGCAAATATCATTACCAAAAAGAACGAAAAGAAACAAACATTTACACGCGTGCATTGTCGGAGATGTTTGCAAAGCTGACAACTTTAAGTCATGTATAATAGATCCAAATTTAGTTCACATTTATGACAGTCTACCCATAATTGGAACTATAGGCAGAAAATATTATTATAAATGTTTAGATTGCCTACCGGACGTTTATTTTTACCTGTATGAATCAATTGCTTTACATTTACAATGATTTTCAAACAATACAAAAAAGATACAAATAAGCTGGAAATTAACTTAGCTTCAGAACGGGCGTAACTATAAAACCTCAAAGTTCCATGAAATTGATCTACAATGCATCAGAGTTGGCATAAATCAGCTGTAATAGTGAGCATTTAAGTTTATAAATGAACTGCACACATGTCATATCTCGACATCTTTGTACAGCACCATTTCATATCATTTTTTCATCAACATGTTTAATGTAAAGTCGATTTTTTCCACCAATACGATTTTTTTTTTAAATAACCCTTGCGGATATATACTCTGGGACATTGGTTAATATAATTGTCGTTGCAAAAACTTTTTCACTGGCATACCTTTAAAGAAATTTGTAAATAAAGTGCTAAATATGGGACAAATCCCTGCATCGTCGACTTTAATTAGCCATATTTCAATAAATCCTGAATATTATTAACCAGGATTTTTCTAACATACATGTTAATAAATCCTTTGCATACACCAAAATATCTTTTAATTCAAAAATGCCTTTAAAGGGATCTTTTCACGCTTTGGTAAATTGACAAAATTGAAAAAAAGTTGTTTCAGATTCGTAAGTTTTCGTTTTAGTTATGATATTTGTGAGGAAACAGTAATACTGAACATTAACCATGCTCTAATATAGCCATTATATGCATCTTTTGACGATTTTAAAACCTAAAAATTATACAGCGTTGCAACGCGAAACGATTGAATAATTTGGAGAGTTTTGTTTTTGTCGTTAAATTTTGTGAAACTACGAAGATTGCTTATATAAGGTATAAAATACGTAAATTGTGTACTCGGCGGAATAGCTCAGTAGGCTAAAGCGTTTTTACTTCAGGACTCTGGCAGGACTCCAGGGTTAAAAATTTTTCTTGATTTTTTACTCGAGCTTTTATGATCCAATGTTTACATTTATCAATATAAAGCATTTAATGAATAAGTTAAAAAAATGCCAAAATCTGTGAAAAGGCCCCTTTAAACAATTATAGAACTGAATTTACTTACCCTACCAAAATTCATCGAAATCTATCGGCAACTTCTTCTAGCACATCCAACTTCTCACAGCATATCGGGTTTCCGGGGGTGGTTTTGAATTCTTTATAAATTTATATTATTGAACTACTATTATATCTGAATTACTGAGAAATTGAACATTGCAATGTTTAATTAGGCTGTGTATTAGTGTTTGCAAGGTTTAATAAACATTATATTTAATGGTCATGTCTTTTAAATAAATAATTTAAGTGTAACCACTTTTAAATAACTTATTTTAGTTTCACCTCTTTGAAATAAATGATACTAGTTTCACATCTTTTAAATAAATTTTTTGTTTGTTTTGAAATTGGTTTCCATAGTTACAGGATAAACTTAATCCTTGATATACCTTTTTAACAATTATTATATTTGGGAAAAGTGGATACAAACTTTGGAATATCATGGTAGAGTTTTCAAGACATATTTTTCAGTGTCATAACATTTAATGATATAATTGCTAGTTTTCTTACTTGATCCAAATTTACAGCAAACAGCAAACTAATTTTAGAGAAATTCAACACAAGGGTCTATTGAGACAGACACTATGACTTTGTATCTGCATTTTGAATGGAAGTAGTTTTTTCTTGCATCAGTTATTTCAACAAAAACCTAAGAAAAATGTGTTTGTATACACAGAATACAATAATTTGATTATTTATGGTGTTTCCATGGTTACCAATATAACTTGTACAGTGTATCCTTATTCTTGAGTAGTATTAACTACATGTTACTGTATAACATATTATAAATGTGTATGCTATGGATTTATTTCTGCACTTGTGGATTTAAAAAAATGTATAAACTTATTTTATTGACATTTAAATAAATACAGAATTTTTGCGTTTTTATAGGAATTTCTTAAGCAGCCATTTTCACCTTAAATTGCGAAAAATTGAAAAAATCTTAATTGTTCCACGTTCAAGATTTCTGGAAGCTTCTCAATTACGTCCATGTACCCCATTTGACCAAAGATCTCAGAACAGGTCACATTGACAGCTTGAAATGTACTCTCTTACTGCCACTAAGGCAAACATTAGCCTATTTCCAGAAAATATGGTTATTACACTGAATCCATGAATACATATAAACTACGATTTCTCATAACGCTTGGATTGATTTTTGCTCTTAAGACTATGCGTAGGTAAGGCGCCATGCGACCATGCCACTGTTTCCCAACCATCGAATCCACTCTACAGAAAATCCATAAAATACAGCCCCGTAAATTCAGCATCCATCCTAAAGATTCCAAGAATTGCAAAGAAAGACCCTTCAACTACCTGCTTCAAACTTTATTTTACAGATTTAATAAACGTTTACTTGTTTAGATTAGAAATAATTAAAAGGAGAAAAATTACGACGCGTCCTTGTGTAGATAACGGTGAGAAAGAAATTTTATTTGGTTAAATTCGCTACTTTAACTTACGGTTACACAACACCAACAATAAGGAAACTGACCAAACCAGCCCAGCAGAGTGGCACAACAATAAATAGGTCTATTATTTAGAAATAGACCATATTATATTAACTCAAGCATATAAAGTTCCTTGTCATTAACATTCATATACAATATCAACAGGTGCTTGAAGTAAATACAAAACATGCGTCATTTCAGTTTTCGTCACATGGACGAGGTTTATTCATAGTAACCACATAATTTCTATACGTTGTGTAATAATTGCAAAAGCTGTAACATTATTCTGAACTTGTTTTCTTTGTGATTTTTTATATACTACATATATATTTTATGACATTTTCTCGTATTTTAAAGAATTAAAAACTTAACATGGATAACTTTCTAAACACTGTCTTGTTTGCGCTATTAAGTAGTTCGTTATACTTAAACATATTTGGATGGGATCTACACAACTTTGTATTAAATATATATATGTAATATATCTATTTTAGGCCGGAAGGCCCAGTTTCAATAAATTGAGTAGAGTTGAGTAGCAAAAAGCAATATCCACGCAGAGTTGTCGTGCCATGCTCATACATACAATCTTGTCATCAGAAGAAAATCCTTATCGATCTGGAAGGATTTTAGTGTGTTATTTTGTTTAAGTTTGATATATTAAAAAGTAGTATCACTTCCTTTATATTTTGCAATTAGTGTATAGGTTTAGGTTCATAATTAATAAATAAATTACATAAATTTTAAAAAGTAAAAATAACAACGGGACAATTAGTGCACCGCGTGGCTCGGCTATCATCACGCGGTTGGTAATAACGGCAGAGATTTGATCGAGCTATGCTGGTTCCAGTCAAATCTCTTCGCGGAGGTTGAGCGAAAAGCTCATATAAAAAAGGCATGTCACGACATACAAGTGGAACATAGCAGCTCTATAAATGGCGACACTTTATGACAAACAATGTCCATATTGTATAAACCATCTGAACGCCTATCAGTTGGTGTGACTACAGTTATTAACATGATAAGACTGCTCGATGTACACAAAATGTCATGTAGCTAGAACATACATCAAAAGACGAGTGTTCATTATTTAATAACCAAATTTTATATGCATTCGCTTTAAACTTGTCTGGCGCATTGTTGAGCCATAATTTGTATTGGATGCAATAAAAACAAAACACAGAGCAATAATTTTGACGAAATATTACACTATGTCAATGCATTTGAATCTGTTATGATATATAACTTACTATTGGCGAAGTCTCGAGTTAGTTTCAAAGTAGCACGAACCACAAGACTTATAAATTCTATTGGAACAATCGAAACGCGTAATATTGGTATTATTATTATGCCGTTGCACACTTATATGTTGTGTTTATTGTGTTGCAGTAGATGAGTCAATTTAAGGAACAAGGGGTTCACTGTTTTTTCAATGCCGTACAGTGCCGACATTATTTCAGAAAAAAATGTTTCCGGTAGTATGGTGATACGGTATCGAAACAACAGCGAGTAGCAGAATACGGATTATATTTTTCTATCGGCATGTATTTCACAGATTGACTGATCCAACATATGCTGAATAAAAATATAAAAATTTTACATAATAATGCCTACGTAAAAGTGCAGTTCAAAGCGGATATTATAATATGTGTTTAAGCCTCTTCTTCCACACAGACATTTTTATCTTTCTACAGAGTAAAAATTATATAAAAAAATCATACTTATTGTAAGTTTTAGCAATAACGTTAAGATAAATTGATGTCAAACCAAATATACTCACTTAGATAGTCAAACAATCAAATGCAATCAAGACAAGAGACACGACAAGACAATTTACTTCGTAATTAAAGGCCACCGGCCCAGAAAACAATTTACAGACATGCCACATTATACATGCATGAGTTATGCATAGTTTTATGTGACTTCTAGAATATTTACAAACTTTTTCTAGTTAACCTAGTGACATAGTTTTTGACCTCATGTGACCTAGTTTCGAACTCGGCCAATAAATCATTGTAACAAATCGTCTACATAGGTTTCATGACGGTCGGGCAATAAATGTTGCCTGAAGAGTGTTAACAAGGCAAATGTTGAAGATGCACGTTGAACGACGTACCACGCACGACTGATGTTGTGATCAGGTGAGCTAAACTTACCTCGATGCGCTTATGTTGCGTTAAATGATTTACGCGTGTTCAATTAATGTCTCCGTCTTGAAAGCACCATATCTGTGTATATAATCAAGTCCCTCATCGTACTTCAGAAAAAATGGAGAACGTTTGTGTTGTGCTGTGTCGACCACATTCGCAAGAATTTGGCTTTACAAATGTCAGTCGTTTGCGTTTATCGTGCAGTATGGAGTGAAACTAAAGATCGTTTGCAGATGTCGTACCACAAGGTTAAAAGTCATAAAAATTGTCATAATATTCCCGATTTTTATAACACAACATATGACGTGTGCATAAAGTTTCGCCTTTAGGGACGACACTTTTTCGCTTTTATAGTTTGTTTCGTTTAAAGACAAGACAGTTTCTTCCTAGCAAAATCCAGTTAAGACGGAAAGTGTCTTCCCTGAATAGCCTTTTTGTACTCATCTGCGACGACAATTTAAGCAAATAAATTGAACCCCATTTTTTCCAGAGCAAAGCTCATTTGCATTCGCCAGACATTTTTTCCATACATGACGTTTAATGACAACTATTGCAATTTGATGAGCTACATTTGTATTGATTGGACAAGCTGTTGCAGTCATTGAAAATAGATTTTCATACAACTCCTTGAACTAGACTGAAATATCAATATATTATATAATATAATAATAATATATAAATATAGGAAACCTTGATAAAGCCCATTTGGGCAAAATATTGGAATAAAAAGAGTGATTTTACCATGAAAATAGACTGATAGGTTTGAAATGTTTATAAGGTATGTCGTTATGCTACCTGAAGTTCATCTGGTGACTAAGAAACACATGTTACAGGCCGTAAAAACGATAATGCCCGATTTTTTCAAATATTTATGAATTTATATCAAATGTGTGAAAAAAACTTATAATACATATATTTCAATATAAATTAAAATAAAAGTTAAGAATATGTGTCGAAATATGCGAAATAAGCCAGATATTTAATTCCGAAATCGAAAATGTCTGTACAGTCGAATTCGCCAGCATGTATATCATGCATGTACGCTGTGAATCTAAATTTAGTTTTACGGATCATTTTAATTTCCTGCAACGATATCTATTCATAAAACGCACGAACACTTACTCCGATCCTTATAAAAAGACGAATGCTCCGGTTATTGTAGGAAAATATGTACGAAATATCTTCGTCACAATCGGCTCGAGGCGCTAGTTTGTCTTTGCTGAATTTTATAAAATTCGTCTTGAATGTATAATTGTTCTTGCCTAGTTTGCATTATTGTAACATATTTTTATCAATATATTACAATTTAACAAATATAAAAATCGTGCTTTAATGTTTATATTATAATTACTAATAAATGTTTTTACTAAACACATGTCTGTATGCCTATGTTTGACGTTATTGTCAGTGCTCATGAATCTTCCGAAAGTTAACAATTATAACAATCAACTGATATAATATCATCGATATTCTCCGCTAAAGAAAGTTACACGTTCAGCCTCGTTCTGAAATTTGACGCGTCACGTGATATCTAAAACTAGCAACAGTCATAGCAATGTGAAACTGGTCTATTTGAAAGTAGACTGGCTCACAGTCCTTACCTTACGTTGGGTAAGTGCAAAGCCTCAATTTGAAATTAGACTGTCTCACAGTCGGTAACTTGGGCTGGGTAAATGCAAAGCATTCATTGCAAGAAGACTGGCTCACCGTCGGCACCTTGCTCTAGGTTAGTGCAAAGCCTCCATTTAAAGTAGACTTTCTTACAGCCGTTACCTTGTTCGGAGTTAATGCTAATCCTCCATGTGTATGTGAGAACCAGTGCTCACAATGAGTACTGGATTTACTCCACGAAATGAACTGGTCTTAATGTTATCATTGCAGATTACAATGTGAGAATTTTCGTGTTAAATATTGTCATTACACATAACTCTGTCTGTATGTGAATAAAACATCTTTAAGGCGCGCAATATAGGGAAGAGCAGTTTGTCATTTGGAAGTCAGGCCCCAAAATGTGTTTAAAAGGAAGTCAGTTCTACAAATAGGGGGGGGGGGAGATGAAAAAAATCGTGATGTTACTGTACACGTACGTCAATAATGTGTTTAATAAGAGAAAATGTACACCAAATTTCTGGAATGTCAAGAAAGTAGAACACAGGTTTGTGGACGATTTTCCTTCAATAACTCATTAATTCCGACGTCTACGACCTTGAAACAAACAAAGCACCGTAGAGCCGAATCGAAGAATCGGTATTCATTAAACATTTATACAAATACAAAGTGGCTTACCGGGTGAAAATCTCCGCTACACCTTCACGAAAAACACAAAAACGACGCCATCTTGGAAGTAAGTTCTAACCTCACTTTTACCCGGTCAGCTCACGTATACGCATTCCCCCATTGGTACCCCCCCCCCCTTTGCTTCCAGTGACTAAAGGAAAGCCCCGTTATATTTTTAGACACGGCACCAGACTGAGCACGTCATTCGAAGTTGGTATGCTTTTCTGTGCAAACCTGTGAATGGTTTTGAGAGAAAAACCTCTTTAAAATATTTTTTTTGTAAGAAAGTATAAAACAAAAGAGAATACTACCTTCTTGTTCCGTTCCGGCGTGCGGACTCGCAATAATTGATTATGTATCACTCTTAGGGCTCGTAGAATACACGATGAACACGTTCTATAAATGCCGACGGAAATTATTATTTCATAAATATGTTAGGGATAGGTGGCTTTCAGTGGTCGATTGAAGTGCACTGTATTTTTGTTCGACCGGAAGTACTTATTCCCATATTCAGCTTGTGGGAATTGATTATGAACGTGGAGGTTTAAGTCATATTATCATAATATATCAATCAATTGAATTGCGACGATTTTATCCATTCATTCGTTGGGTCACGTTCAAAAAATAAATTATCAAGAGTACAAACACACTTATATATATCAATGGAAGGCATACAGATTACGCAGATTGATCCCCTTGCCATCGCAACAAAATTAACAGGCTATCAATCATAACGTCATGAACTTCACCAACGCTCTATCATAAATACTAAAAACTGAACTTGTATTGATTGTGACGGAGCGTGTTATTTGGTCGTTCTTAAAACCATTATACATGTTTTATCTGTTCTTAAACATGAGGCAAACACACAAAGAAATTCTAATAAACGAAAACAGACAAACAACAGCAATTACATAGCATTCGTAACGGAGAGTCAAGTTGTTACCAGTATAGCAACAGTCCTAGTACGGTCATTAAACCCACACAACTTATTTGGCATAGTAAATTAAAGTATAAATAAGAAACATGTTTTATCTATGCCATTAAGAATATATCTGGTGGTTACAAAGTAGAAATCCGTCCTTTTTGCGCTGTAAAACTTAAAAACAATAGCGTTTGTCGAAATGGACGTTTACGTCTAGAAATCCTAGTTACGGTTTTAAAAGCGGTATCGTTTGAAAAATAATAAATTACTTGCTAACTAGGCTATAGATTTAATTTTATCTATGCCAATTAGAAAATATTTGGTGGTTACTAGGTTGAAATCCTTCTTTTTGCGCTGTAAAATTAAAAAAATAATCGCGTTTGTCGAAAAGGACGTATACGTATAGAAATCCTACTTTTGGTTTTAAAAGCGGTACCGTTTGAATAATAATTAATTACTTGGAAACTAGGTAATAGATTTAATGACAATTATGCACACTTTCAAATTGCATCTACCGGTATATGTATTGATTAACATGTATTTCATTTCAAGGTCAGAGGCAAAGTGTGTGGCTTTAAAGTGTTTTGTTGAGTTAAATTTTCGGGTCCAAAATAAACCTTTTCACCTTAACGACACAATAAAGCAGATCGTTTTTCTACCGTGTTTTTCTATCGTGTTAATGTTTTATCACACACTGTCGTTGAATGGCGGTTTTGCGCTTGTATGCACACGTGACTTCCGGTTATTGTAAACCCTGACTATACGCAGGGTGGCCAGAAACCCTGTGGTGGCTATGGTTACATAGAAGGACATTAGAATAAACAGACACACTGAAACAAAAAAAAACCATAAAGATTGAGTTAAGAAGAGAAATATAGATCGAGTATTTCATATATTTCTGCATATAATTATGACAGCATTTCCTTATACATACATTTAAAATACGTATATGATTATACTGTGTATTTAAATAATGCATTCTGATGAACCAAAATCGTTACTTCTACTCCAAATAAACAACGATTAAGATGCGTGTAAAAATGCTTTAATTCACTGATTAGTGGTATGCGTTTGATGAAATAGTAAACTATCTTACATCTTAAACTTCCCCTACTGTACAACATCCAAGACCCAAGATAGCAACACTGATCATCGCAAGACATTCCCTGCGTATGAGCCACCGCCCGTAAATAACTCGAATCCCCGTGGCCAGCACTGTTTTCAACCACTTTTGTTGTAGATGATCGCACCAGAAGGGGCAGCGTCGAAGTTGTTTGAATATCGCTTCGAAGCGTAGTACTCGGACTAGTGTACTCGTTATAATCCGATTTACTGGTGACTGTTGTTGTCGAAGGTAGTGTCTGCGCTTCAACTTTTGCACTAGGCAAACTCGCTTTTGCCGTGGTGTTATATAGGTGTGGGCATTCAGTTTCACATATGCCCGTTTCTTTGACGTCATTTTGTGTTACGTTACACGATGTGCCGCAGGTTTCCGGTGGAAGTCTCTTGTCACAGCAGATGCTTCGTGTCCGGGAGGCCAGGGAGAGATTTCCGGGTACGCCTAGGCCGCAAATTACACAATTCCATGGAAACCAGTTGCTCCATTCGCAATATTGTTGCAACGTCTGGTTTGTTTCCAAAACGAAGCATAAACCCGAAGCACTTATTAATGGAATAGGCCCATAAAGGAAAACGATTACCAGAACTCTCACCAGCTTTGTTGAGACGGTAGAATATTTCCACATGGTAGAAACGATATGGATTGCTCTGTGAATCAGTTGATAATAAATAGCTTTCAAATGTGTCCTTCTTTATTTATCTTGAGTCTTACAGTGACTTTGGCATGCGCCGAGCCCGTAGATAAGGGCCAAAATTTTGTATATACATAAAACGAAAGCTTTAATTGATTAAAGTGGAATTAAAGTTAATGAACATATACTGTTAAAGCTGTTGCATTTATTTAAATGGCCTGTGTAATCTGCCGTAAATATTGGAGGCGTTATTAAATGCTAAATAGCAGAATAAAAGACGTTTTTTAACGAAGCAGTGAAGCGTATTAGACAACAAACACAACAATAGCGTGCTCAACAAGGAGAAAAACAATAAAAGATAAAAAAAAATACATCATGAACCCAATAAAAGGATGAAAATTAACTGCGTTTGTTTACTGTATTTATTAGGGAGAAAACATTTTAGTATGGCTCACATGTTATTATTTCGACATTTCGACGCGAGCGGAAATAAAGAGTCCAATTACATCTCGTATCTAGTTATTTCCGCAATGACGCTTCACGTGATTAATTGAAAAATTATTTTTCTATTTAAGTTATAATCGCGCCGTGATCTGGGCCTTAGCAAAACTCCAATATCGAACCGATTTACGAACATAATTATATCGGCGCCATGTTGAGTTGAACTGAGATTCTTGCGGGGGAACGACGACAGAATGCCGTATTTTATATCGGACAGACATCACGCCGTGGTGCAAGTCTGATCTCGATCTAAACAGCGATATAGGACCGATATGCAAATATAAATCGCCCCGATATCGGGCCGATATTAAATAATTGACATGCTCATAGTGTTCGTTCACTAGCTGTCTTACTTTTCAAAACAAAATATAAACAATGAACGAAAATCTTGACCCCATAAGATACTAATTTCAAACTTCAGCGTGCATTTAGTTGGTAATGTTTTTAGTGTTGAAACCAGCGCTTTAAGATGTTATAAGTTCTTTGAATATTTGAATCACTTTTAACCATCAAATCATAGACTGCATGTGTATGAAATATCTAATTTTCATAAAGCCATTTTAATTCTATAAAGATGCGCGTGACCTCAATGCAATAACTTCGAGCTTATCTTAGAGTGAGATGTGAAAGAAAATATTAATATGACGGAATTTAAAAAAGCAAGTCATGGGAGGGATTTTAAGTATTTAAACTTTTTATTAACATCGCCGTAAGTCGTGAATATACGTAACTCCGAACATTGCCCAAATATGCGCGAAATTAAACTATGAACTTGAGAGCAAAATCAAAAAAAAAATAACAAACCCCAATACGCGCCTCATAGAGTCTATTACCTTCGCGGTGTAAATGTAGAGCGTTCAATTTTAGCACAAGAGAACCCAGGTACAAATCGTTCGGCATGCAAACCGTTCGTAATATTTATGATATTATTATGTTGTTAATACCCTATATGACGTAAAAAATAGGAACTATTGTTAAGTCCCTTTATTAAAAGTGAATTTCCTCAAATGCTCAATGTTTTATACACTTTTGTTTGTTCCACTATTGGTTGAGTTTGAATCATTCATGATGTTCATATAGTACAACATATTTTGCAAAAATAAATGAGTGTTTGACAACGAAACAAAAATAGCGCGGGGAGGGATAGATGGAGTTGGCACCTAAACACGTCTGAGAATCCTTAAAATTCAGTTTTGTTTCTTTCTAAAACTTTAAGTGTTCATACATAATAATTATATTACAGTTATTAATCCTTTAGAAAGTCTTTGTCTTCACTCCAAGATGATAAGTGTTTACAGTTCAGACTATTTTGCAGTCTTCTAAAACATATGTAAGCCCACTTTTCAATTAACATAAGGTGAAGTTATACTATCATTCTCTCATTTATTTACCTGTTAAACATTTAACATTTTAAATCAACTGCTACGTTGTCGCTCACTGACATTGTTGACTGTTTTAAACTGGTGACATGATATACCGTAAGAATATATTCAAATGTTTAATGTTAAAAATTAAAATGCAGATTTATTAAGTTTCTTTTCTTTTATAAAATGTGACGTTAATCTTAATCTCAAAATAAATACTTGCTTGAAAGAGATACACAAATGTTGCATGTAGGACTTTTTCGGTTCATTACAACTCGTGTTCATATTTTAAGGTTAGAAAATCATAATTAAATTCGTACGCAATATTATGACGACTTGTTTTTTATAAACATTCTACACGTTTGACCTAACGTGTGATGTTTCACACAGCGAGGCTCGATAAATATCAAAATAATTATTGATTGTATAACAGACAATAAATCCTGATGGATTAAACAATTCGCAGTTTAAAAAAATCATTTTCAGGGAATGTTTACATCCCCGTACCGTTAACCTCTCTATATAAACGTTCATTTTACAGCGTCTTAGGATAACAATTTTATTTGAGTGTGCATATTTTTTAATATATACAAACATCTAGGTAACAAAACAACACAAAAGTAAATCTGTCTCGTTTTGGATGAAGCTCTACCATACGCTGTCGGTTTGTTTCCGGTGTATCCATACATATTGTTTAAATGTCATGACTTTTACATAAGACCGAACATATTTTGTCAGTTTGTCGTAATGGCTTTTGTTAATTCCATTCCAAAGTTAGTGGTCATTAAGTCAGTCTTTGTGCAAAACCATTCGCATTTCATGCCGTCTCTGGCTATAAGGCATTAAAATATCTAAAAGCGGCGAAAATCTGTTTTTCGTATTGAGTGACTTTGATATGGCAATATTAGACGCCACGTGGGGCGAAAATGCTCTGAGAGCCTTCAGAAGTACGAGTTGTTACCGGGGTTGATTTCTTCGGCGAATTTATGACTGTTCTAGAGTTCATCGGCTATGTTGATTCCGGCAAACGAAAATATATGTATTTTTTTATTGATTGTACGTTAAAGTCCGTTGGTGCCACGTTTAAGAATGTAGATTGAAATAAAATCTCTCAAGATGTAATGTTAAAACAGCGTTTTCGTAAATACACAAGGATTGATTGACTGTTATCGCGGACTTGCAATGGACATAGGTAAAGTTGTTTTGTTTTTTATAAATGATTCATCTGACGTTGTTGATTTTATTGGTGACGTTTTTGCAAAGGTCACTCCTAAAATATTGTTGAAGTAGACACACCGACAGACGTTGACATCATCAAATTTGTTGTATATGATCGAATCAGAAGGGGCATCGTCGACGTTGGTTGAATTTCTCTTTGAAGCGTAGTACTCGGACTAGTGTCCTTGTGAGAATCCGATGCAATATCTGTCGCCAACTACCGGTATGTGGAAACGGTTGAATAGTTCCACATTGTTGAAACGTTATCAATTACCTTATGATTCAGTTGATATTAAAATGGTTTTTCAACGTGTAATTTATTTATGTAGTGCCTTGCGGTGCATGCGTCGAATCCGTAGATACGGACCTATATTTGGTGGTTCGTATTAAAACGAACGCCTTTACTGATTAAAGTGTAACCAAATTTATTAAATATAAATTAAAGCCGTTGCATTTATGACAATAATCAGTTCTATCCACCGCAAGGAAGAATATAATAACACAAAAAAAGACAACACCCAAAGACGGCTCGCTTAAAAAGAAGAATAACATTAAAATCATGTGTAAGCCCACTTTTCAAGCAAAATATGGTTTTCTTGTAACATGAGGCGATACATTATTATTACATCAAACGTTGTTCATTGTAAATCACATTCCGCGCTGTCACTCACTTTCACTGTTTATTTTTTCTCAAGGGATATCTGTGGTCTTCGTAAGAATTTATTTTAAATGTTTACTTTTTTAAGCGTATTTAATTATTTATGTTCCGTTTCTTTTATAGAAGGTAACATTAAACTTAAGTTCAAAATGATTTGTTGCTTTTTACAAATTTTGAATGTAAGACATAAAGCCCATCTCCACTACAGAGATGGTATTGTCATTTTTATTTACTTAACACCTTTTTCCTCCCTGTAGATTTTTTATTTTTTCCTCGAAAATGCGAAATGAGAATGTCTTATCATGTTGACATATTCTTTGTTAATGTATGTGTTTTGACGATGTACTATGTTCGAGTCTTGAATAAAATGTCTGCCCGCCCGCCTGCCTGCCCGCCTGCCTGCCCGCCCGCCCGCCCGCCCGGCCGGCCTGGCTGGCTGGCTGGCTGGCTGGCTGGCTGGCTGGCTGGCTGGCTGGCTGGCTGGCTGGCTGGCTGGCTGGCTGGCTGGCTGGCTGGCTGGCTGGCTGGCTGGCTGGCTGGCTGGCTGGCTGGCTGGCTGGCTGGCTGGCTGGCTGGCTGGCTGGCTGGCTGGCTGGCTGGCTGGCTGGCTGGCTGGCTGGCTGGCTGGCTGGCTGGCTGGCTGGCTGGCTGGCTGGCTGGCTGGCTGGCTGGCTGGCTGGCTGGCTGGCTGGCTGGCTGGCTGGCTGGCTGGCTGGCTGGCTGGCTGGCTGGCTGGCTGGCTGGCTGGCTGGCTGGCTGGCTGGCTGGCTGGCTGGCTAATTACGAGTATCTGTGTTCTAATTGATATTTATCAACACATTATTTCTTGAGTACATGAAGGAGTTTCTTTGTTCAGCAGAGTATTATATCCAATTGAATAAAACTTTTCTTTCGTCAATTGTGTATGGCTAAATTTTAGTTTGTATGCTTGCTTTGAATTCTTCAATGTTCTGTCTGCCTTAAAAGAGATAACAGATCTATATACGCTTTTTACATATGTTTTAAAAATATGTGTTTTGTTAATACACATATTACACAATATCAAACCAAAAAGACTCATTTTTTATCCGGATATATATATTACTTTTTTTAATCCTTAAATTAAGGTCATAATTGATACAAATCCTCAGCCATTCGCTTTTCGGTTTGCAAACTGCAAGCTCAGTGATGATTGCTGTCGCAAACTGTTAGACAGGCGAACCAAATAGATCGATGTTCAATACCAAAGCTTAAAGTTTAACAGATTTTGGCATGTATTGAAGCATGTCATTAAATGCTTTATATTGATAAATTTAAACATTTGACCTGAAAATATCCAGTAAAAAAACAAGAATACAATTTTTTTAAAGGAAAACCCTTAACAGGGCTCGAACCACTGACCCCTGGGGTCTTGGAGTAAAAAGTCTCCCGCTTAGACCACTCGACCATCCATGCTTATCAGAGGGGGTAATCACGTGATTATCAAGATGGCGACGTCCATACCGAGGCAGGTATTTATCGCCGTTTTATACCCTTTATTACCTGTATTATATTTGTTTAATTCCGCTCACTTTTCAGCCATATTAGCAAGAAAGTTGTTGGCGTTTATTTCATAGTGATATTCGCACTATATCTCGACTTTACTAGATGCGAAATTACTTAGCGGAATGACCTAATTAGTGCTCCACTAAGAAAATTTACGGGGAGTAAAGTCGAGATATAATTTTAATACGAAATAAACGCTAATCACCTTTTTACTGATATGGCTGGAAAGTGAGCGTCATTTAAAAAATAAACAAAAGTATTAAAGATTATAAAACGGGCGAAAAATAACTGTCTCGGCTTGGACGTCGCAATTTTGACTATCACGTGATTACCCCCTCTGGCTCACGCATAGAGCGAATATATATTTTTAACTTATATAAGCAGTCCTCGTAGTTTCCCAAAATATAGCTACAACAACAGAACTATCCAAATTATTCGATCGTTTCGCGTCGCATGACGCTTCATAATTTTCAGGTTTTCAAATCGTCGAAAGATGCATATAATGGATAATTAAAAGCATGGTAAATAGTCAGTATTACTATTTCCTCAAAAATATCATAACAAAAACGCAAATTTGCGAATCTGAAACAACTTTTTTTAATTTTTTCAATTAACCAAAACGTTAAAAGGCCCCTTTAAGTTATAAATCTATGGAATTCATATATTTTCTCAGCTTGAGATTGAATTCAGAAAATTAAATCGTGCTTCGTTGGTGATATACCTGTTATTTTAGAGCACAGCTTGAATATGCTATTTGAATATCAAACCTGTACGTTCGCCTCATGTTGTCAGGTTAAGTAATAAACTTATTCTGTATTAAATAATTTAGTTACAAAAGAATAGATTAAGTATTTAAGATAAGATGCATGGGATCGTGATTTGGTTCTCGCTCTGGGCTTATCGTCGAATGGGGTTGAATGCAATAAATTAATAAGACGGAATTTTAATACAAACATCTTATATGGTATATATTTATTGCATTCGAAATATCAGCATTATTTAAATACTGAACGCCGTTGATAATTTTATTATTGTTGAAAATAGCGTGAGCGGGTTTGTTATTAATCCAGCGTATTTAATAATAAATTTCTCTATGAGCGTGTGGCTTGATTTTACAGTGCAATCATTTTGTTAATTTATTTGCACAATTGAAAAACGTATGCCTTGTCAACATAAAATAATATTCCATTCATTAGACACGAATTGTTTATTTAAACTGCACGAATGTACATACATATCTTTAATTCTAAATGCATTCTTTTCTGAAACGTTAATCACCGATTTTTTATCATGTTTGAATAGTGATTTGCGTATGGAAATTCACAAATAAATTCCTCTGTCACCAGTGTTAGTAATCGTCAAGTTCAACAAAGTTTAAATATACCTTAAGAAATTATAAGAAAAAAAGAAGATACAAACGGTGTTGATATTGGGATACCAAGCTCTAAATAAAAGACAAATGTCCCAAAGTTTAACAATATGGTTTGTAACGATATACCACATCACGACGTACCACAACTGGATATATCAGGCTACGACATAATGGATCAAAACACTTCACAGTTAGACATCTCAGCTCCTATATTATCACACAACGGCACATCACATCATGACAGATCACAAAACGGCACGAAACGTTACGACACATCACATAACAACAAATCACATCACGACATATCTCATCACGCTACGACATCCCGTTATGACGAAACATCGTTTCGCGACACGGCACATGGCATGCCGATACCTCAAAGCACGAAACATTACAACATCACGCCAAGACCTGTCCCATCACAATCTGCACATCACGGGTTTAAATGACCCGACACGAAAATATTGGTGGAATTACTAGAATTGGTTGCGACCAACTATTGGTCAACTATTACGTCAAGATATCATTAAATTGGTCACGAAAGAGACATCATACAAAAAAAGCGAAGCCATATTGGATTTAAATTTTAAACTTTGAAAAACAAACAATGGATAGCTGAATTTATCGTCATAGCACTTTTAAATATGAACGATACACGAAGTTCTTGATCTCTATCAATAACATACTCAATGGTTGAACAAATCGACGAGGAAACTAGCTCAAAAGATGGAGAGTAAGTTGGTTCCTTATTCCTAGTTCCTTACTACTTGTTTGAATAAGGAATAAGGAACTGTTCCTTATTCCTTAATCACGCGTAACAAATTTGTTACAGGGTTTTAAAGAATAATAATGCAAACATTTCTGAAGTAAATCAAAACAAAATTATTCGAAAACATTTACTTTATGTATTACGTTACATATTCATGTTTCTTCTTCGCGCTTGCATAGGATTTCTTGTTGAAACCGAACCAATATTTTCTAATTCGAATGGTAACTTAACATTAACAAAACCTAAAGCATTAATTTTTATTGTACATGCATGTGATATAAAAGTGCAATCTTGTAAATTTAAACATGTTTATTTTTATTTATAATCCAGTTCCTTATTCGCGGCTGAATAAGGAAAAAGGAACCAGTTCCTTATTCCTTATTCAAGCCGAATAAGAAACTGGTATTTTCTTACTTAAACATCAATGAAATTGATCCAAAGTTTACCACATATAAATGAACATAGTATTTATATATTGTTTGTATATGTAAAATACTAATTGCAATACATTTCTACTATGTTTTAAGTAATGATAATCCAGTTCCTTAATCAGTTTGAATAAGGGATAAGGAGCTGGTTCCTTATTACTATTATTATGTTTGAGTGAATAAGGAACTGGATTATCATTATTACTTAAAACGAAGTAGAAATGTATTGCAATTAGTATTTTAAATATGCGACCAATATTTAATGATGTTCATTTATATGTGGTTAACTTTGGATCAATTTCGTTGATGTTTTGGTAAAAAAAGCCAGTTCCTTATTGGACTTGAATAAGGAATAAGGAACTGGTTCCTTTTTCCTTAATCAGCCGCGAAAAAGGAACTGGATTATAAATAAAAATAAACATGTTGAAATGTACAAGATTGCACTTTTATATAACATACATATAAAATAATGTTATATGCTTTAGGTTTTGTGGATGTGAATTTGGTATTCGAATTAGAAAATATCGGTTCGGTTTAAACAAGAAATCTTATGCAAGCACGAGGAAGAAACATGAACATGTAACGTAATACATTAAGTAAATGTATTCGAGTTATTTTGTTTTGATTTACTTTAGAATTGTATGCATTATTTTTTATTAAAAACCCTATATCAAATATGTTATTCTTGAATAAGGATTAAGGAACAGTTCCTTATTCCTTATTCGAATAAGGAATACGGAACTAGGAAAAAGGAACCAACTTACTCTCCATCTCAAAATGAACCAAAATGCAGTGCGACAAAATTTAGATTACTGACTCGGAAATGTTAGCGTTTTGACGACAAAATGAAACATTGGCGCGTTCATTAGTGGATACTAATTGGACATGCAGCATAAAAGAAACATAAATGTTATTCGACATTTTCATAGTTAAAGATGCGTATAGTATTAGCATCTGAAATAGTGACATAAAATGAATAAACAGACTCGTCTTCAACAACAACAACAGGTTGAGTTTACATCTTATGGTTTATTTGTAGTATTTATCCAGTTGTGTCA
Organism: Dreissena polymorpha; assembly: GCF_020536995.1. NCBI lineage: Eukaryota > Metazoa > Mollusca > Bivalvia > Myida > Dreissenidae > Dreissena > Dreissena polymorpha. The sequence continues at coordinate 84,587,266 of NC_068358.1, forward strand.
CTGGTTTGTATGGCGTATCATTACACCCTTGTCATTTTGCAAAACGTTCTGAAAAGAAAACTCCTGTCACAAAAAACACTCACGGAAAAAAACATCAAAACATTCAATAAGATACTGAACGCTCTTTAAAATGATGGTTCCCACATTAATTGGGGTCTGGCTTTGAAACCCCACGGTTCACAACCGTCATGCAAATTGACACAACGTTTGTTTAAAAAAACACAGAGACAATCGAACGTTTGGAAATTGACCATATTGGTGTACAGATTTTAGAGTACTGTTTAATGTCCTTTTGCCTTCAAATATACACAAAGTGACCTTATACGCGACATGCTTCTGCCCTTTCAGATAGCGAGAGCGACGATGAGAATAATACGCCAACGTATGTAAAGGCCTGTGTAGGCCACAGTATAAGGAACATTAGCAAACGTTGTATTTATGTTGTTGATATTTTTATGTCCCCCACAACCATAGTGGGGCCATATTGTTTTTGCCCTGCCTGTTGGTTTGTGTGTTTGTGTGTTTGTTTGTTTGCGTCAAACTTTAACATTTGCCATAACTTTTGCAAAATTGAAGATAGCAACTTGATATTTGGCATGCATGTGTATCTCTTGGAGCTGCACATTTTGAGTGGTGAAAAGTCAAGGTCATCCTCCAAGGTCAAAGGTCAAATATATAGCTTCAAAGCGGCGCAGAAGGGAACATAGTGTTTGAGACAAACACATATCTTGTTTAAACATGTTTTATTCATCACACTCGTAAAATATATGTTTGCATAAACTTAGGAATGTTATCTTACAATGGTATTTGTTGATTTGTATTGATGATCAAAAGACCTATCATGTATAGTTATTTACAACCAACTACTGAGGTATAGTCCGTAAGATCTTGGACAGACGGACGGACGGACGGACAGACAGACAGACAGACAGACAGACAGACAGACAGACAGACAGACAGACAGACAGACAGACAGACAGACAGACAGACAGACAGACAGACAGACAGACAGACAGACAGACAGACAGACAGACAGACGCACTGACAGATAGACGGATGGACGCACGGACAGACAGATAAGTTCCAAAATGATCTCGAAGTGATTGCAAAATTGTGATATTGTCCAATCGTTTTACTACCAAAGGTATCGAACTGAATTTAATGGTTTAATGAAAAAAGATTTCATTACTTAATGGTACGGGTAGGACTTAATAACTATTCCAGTTCGAATGGATACCGATAGATTTGATCAAAACCTGTGAAAATCTTACAGCTGTGAAGTCAAACCACTGAAACATCAACGAACAAACTCGCCTTAATTTTCTAAATTCAGTCTAATTTATCTTTATGAGTTAAGATATGGGATCAGACATTTAACCTCGGGTCTTAGTATTATACGTTGGTATATTCGGTGGGCGTGCCTATCTACGTAATCACATGCCAGCATCCAAGTAGTCCACAGCTGAAAAGAATAAAACAGAAGATTGGATGTTCGAAGATCTGCGAATATTTAACACAACTATATCTGAACTATATTTAATAATAATGAACATGTTGTGTGTTTTTTCATAAATAAAATAAACCAAATGGGTATACAATATATTTTGTTAATTAATATATTAAAACAAATTTATAATCGCATTAAATGATACGCTATATATGTATAATAAACAACAACATACGACTTAGCTGGGCCGGACGTTTATATTCGGCGTTAGCCTTATAACGTCTTCGACCAGCTTCTGTTTAATGATTCAGAGCGTTTTACTAATCTTTTCGTAAACTAACCATTTATTGTAGGTTTTCTCACAAGGATATTAGTATAACAAGCAAATTCGTTGAATTGATATCCCCCGCCAATATGCTTCTGGACACAAAAGCGTTATATTTGACACTCAAAAAAGCATTTTTTCAAGATACAAAGGGCCATAACTCCGTTTTTAACAGATGGTGTACAATGCCATTTTGCGTGCATCATCATCTTATCCATATATATACTCATACCAAGTTTCAATGAAATCCGCCAAAGCACTTCCAAGATATGGCTCCGGACGGACGGAAAGACGGACGGACGGACGGACAACGCCAAAACAATATCTCTCCGCCTATGGCGGGGAATAATGAATGTACACAAAACCTTTCACGACCACACTGATCGCTCTCTCAGCGCGACCAACACTGTTCGAAGAAAAGCACGTGTAGTTGTGATGGCCTGGTTGCACGGATCTGTTTATCGTCAATCGATGATCGTCTGTGAGAAGATGGACACGTATTTCTTTCATTAAATGATGTAATATTATGTATTTCGTTAACCCAATTGCAATGGGAATATTTCTAAGTAAATACATAACATAATTTCAAAATTTATATACTGCTTGTTTTTTCTTCATCGATAAAATGAAAAATAGAACAAAATTCAAATATGCGCGTGTGTAGCAAGGGTGTATAATAACGCCTGTGCATCGTAATACATCATACAACGAAAACCAATTTTTAAAAAAAGCGGTAAAATATGGCACCTTACCTAAGACCCTCGATGTATTACGCGACCAATGAACACTTGCAGCTGGGTTCGAATCTATGTCACATGTGAAATGAGCGTCATAAGGAGCGCGCTTGGCGCGTGCGTGCTGACCGGCCTTTCAAACATCTAGGGCTATATCCGCAAGAAGCGCGAGCTGGAGAGAGGAACCAAACCACGTGGGCAGATCTCTAGATACTAAAAAGAACAAAGCAGCAATATAATATTAACGCATATTGTTAAGAAAAAACAAACTTGTATTTTTACTATAAATTGTTTAATGTAATTTTTTACAAGTTTGACATGATTGAATAATAAAGTATTTCTTTATCTTGCGTCTCTTGTGTGAATATATCGTAATTTATGAATGATGATGAAAATAACTGGCGGATTATCTTGACGGGACAAGAAACGCTTTCAAGTTACTGATTATGCGATAACGATAATGTTGTATTGACGTATTAACAGCAAATAAAGTTAACAATAAAACAACAACACTACACATGTATAGTGGTGCTTGCACAACTACAATGTAGTCCATACGATTGTCAAATTGTTTGTCGCTTAAGACGGTGTTGGTTATTAATACTGAGGTGCCTTACCTTAATTAATTTATAGTGCTGGATGGGAGATTGGCTTAATGTTGAGATTGATTACAAAATATATTATCATTACTTGTTTTTGGCAACCTGAAATTGAAAATGTTAGGCTGTCATTTGGAATTGGTCTGAATTTTGGTCCCAAAATTTAATCGAAAAAAACACTGCTAGAAGTCACCATTTTAGTCAATATTCATGAAGCTTGCCAGAAATATGTTATTATGATATCTCGACCGAGTTTGACATGGTTCTGGTAAATTGAAAAACATGGCCACTAGGAGACGGGGCAGTTTTTCTTATATGGCTTTAGCCAAACCTTGTTTAGAAGCCTTTCACCTTCTACATATCCAGTTCAAGAATTTAGGATCTTTACAGAAACAGAAAAAATAGATAAGTGTCAAGCTTCATGGTTTCAAAATAAATTCCCCGAGAATATTATCTGTCCCTTTCCATGAACATCTTAGGCCTGGACTGTCGATGTCAGTTCGATGCCAGCCATCTAATGCCATGGCAACCCAATAAGGTCGATTTCGCCATGAATACAATCAAAGTACTGGCAGTACTGGTGTGACGATGCTTTTGAAGAGGATGGATATAAAACATCAATTTAAGTTTATCTATATCACCACAATTGTGTATGTTGAAAAGAACATTTGGGTACGATATTAAATTTGGGTACGAAAATTTTGGGTACGAAAAAAAATTTGGTACGAAAAAAAATTGCGTACGAAACATTTTTGGTACGAAAAAAGTTTAGGGGTACGGGGAAGTAGTACCCGTGGGTAACTTGACCCATTGAGCGAAACTGGGAGGCGGGTCACATTCTTGTTCATTAAGTATGGCGATACATTCATGATGATTCTCGAAAGTAGGTATGAGCATATAGCCGGACCATGTGAGCTCAATCGTATGAGCACTCGAATATCCGAGTTCGCCCACGAACATATGGATAAGTTAACTAATAGCGAAATGACCTTATACATGTATATGCTGAAATCTAACAATCGAACGAAATATCAAACATGGTATGTACACTTAGGTGGTTGTGTAATTTCTGTTAGAATATCGTATTCAATATGTAAATTTTAAATGATTGTGCCCGCACTTGAGTTTGTTGCCTTGTTTGAGTCTATACGCGCCTATGCTGCACCCAGTGTGTGTATTTGTGTTTTTCCAAGGTAATGAGTTACCTCCGCGCTGAGGCTGCATAATGTTGGGACCCGGAGTGTGTCCAGCACTCCTACCTAATAAGATTAGATTGACGACAGTTGGGACGAATTTTGAATGATAGCTGCAATTTCCAGCTATTTGTTTTGTACTGAAAAACTTTTTAATTTTTTATATGGTCAAATGCTGCGGGAGGGGTGAGATTTTCCGGAAAAAAAACAACTGTCAGGAATGGTGACCACAAAACATACAAAATATAACATTGCGCCGGGAGCGGAAATCGAACCGGTGTCGTAAAGGTGAAAAAGCGAACGACCTTACCACTGCGCTAGCGGGACGGACACTTACTCAAAGAGTGTGTATTTGAGATTTATTTACAGGTCGTCCAGCGTCTTCTCGACTACAGATGTATCGACCTGCCCCTGTGACCCTTCAGAGGAGAAAATAAGGTCATATTATACATCATAGCACGATGGCCAATGAGACCTTAATGTGACTAGATGCTTTTTTTTTTTTTTTTATTTTTTTTTAATGGATTATGTAGTGGTTTGCCTTTTATCAAAATGGTTTTTGCAGTATTCCTATTATCTCTAGATTATCATTATCCTTATTGGCATTAATTCTTTATAGTTTGTGTGTGGTTTTTGTGCTCTCCGCCCCAAGAGGTGTTAGTGGGGGTTCGAGCGGGATACAGAGGGCGCCCCGATTCCAGAGGCGCCCCTGGTTCTTTTAAGTGCCCGGTGTACAGCACCGATACACTGCACCCCCGTTTAACGTCCCTCGCGGAGGACTTGTTAGTACATAAACATAGATTAGTACAGATATTACTCTATTGCCCTGTGTCTTGGTGTAAATTCACATGGGCTCTCTCTGTTGTGCTGGTGGATATTGTCAGGTGTTTAATGGTGTTGCAAGGGTCAGAATAGTTTTGAAATTTAATATAGTAGAAAAGGGGCTGCGTTTGTGTGGTTGGACCGAGATGACTGGTTGGTTGTTGGTGGTACAGGGAGGACAATATCTGGTTCTACACTTTCGTTCTTTGGGAGACAATTTTCACGCGCCTTTATTTGTTTTTGAGAGAGAGAGAGAGAGAGAGCGCACGTTCTTCTTCCTGTTTATATTGCTAGTGGTTACACAGATGGTAATTATATGTATTAGTGCATTTTGTTCAGGAGGGAATAGATCTGGGATGTTAATGCTGACCATCCCTCTAATTCGATCTGATCCTCATAGTGACAAGGGTAATACGTGCAGGTTAGCAATACAAGGTTTGCAATTCAACGTCAAACGTAACAGGGCACAGGCATGCAAGGAAAAAACTTAAACTACTCTACAAGAAAACATCACCTACGCTACAGTAGGGGAAACAACAACAACAAATACCGTCACCATTCTCTTTTTATTTTTATTTTTGTCATGTTGGGTATGTCATGTCAACGGGGCCAGAGTGCACGGATGTCATGTCAACGGAGCCAGAGTGCACGGGCGAGAGATATCTCTTCAGGCGCGCCCTCTGGCCCAGCTGACACGCTCTACTCAACATGTTTAAGTCTTGTACATATGGGAAAAATGTTAACTAATCACATTTAATTACAACAATATTTACACCTATGGGGGTTGCACTGTGGGTAAATTTGCCCACGTGCGCACTTACTGCGTCTTCCGATCCTGCGTGGAAGTATGTTGTCTGTGTGCTTTTCCCCTACCTTCGTCGTTGTTGCTGGTTACAGCTTAAGAGAAGGAAAGCGAGGGTCTCGCGGAACCCTGGGTTTTGTTACCTAGAGCGCTATTTGGTTGTAAAAGAAGGCTTAGAGCTTATCCATAGTGGTCGAAAGGGGCCAAGTGACATATGTATTTGGGGGTGGGGGGGGACGTACCCTTCCGTCGTTTTAGTATTATTAGTCTTTATCTATTTATTTATTGGTGTAATTTTCCTATATATCATAAAGCGCAGACGAGGAAACCGGGAACGTTCGTTAAAGACAGCTCCCTCATCTTTGCCTTGTTTATAGTATTGTTTATTTATGTATTGACGTCAACAAGGTGTTATTGGACACTGCATTGTAATGTACTACCAATCCAAAGTACATTTGGACCCCAAATACAAATATAGGTTCTCGGCGTGCACATTACATGCAGTGTTTCTATCTCTATTTATTTATTGATGCAATTTTCCTCTTGTCATAAGTACATAAGATAGTCATTATTAATTGGAATCTTTAAAATTACATATATCATGGATTGTTTTACGGTACAGTTTTAGAACCAAATTAATTAATAATAGTATATAAGTTCGAGCCGGGCCCAGACGAGTGGCCATATGGACAACACCGGAGTGACCATCGTCCGAGACCCACCCGTCATTAGTACATAAAGTTGCCATTATTGATCTGAGTTTTTATTTATTTATTTATTTATTTATTTTAATTTTTCCTATAGGGCCGGGATAATATGGTTAGGTTCAGTTCGGGCCCAGACGAGTGGCCATATGGTGCACACCGAAGTGACCATCGTCCGAGTCCCGCCCGTCATTAGTACATAAGATTGCTATTATTAATTTGAATAAATGAAGCAGTATATAACTGACGGTATGTGTTGTTATTTCTATCTACCGCTAATAGTCCAACGGAATATTATATTTTATCTAAGTAGCCCGTGTCGCGCAAAAATTTAAACACGTGCAGTCGCACAACAGGAGCGATTCCGCTTGGAGGCATCAACAGTGAGTCGCGATTAATGATAAGTGGGTTTTTGTTGGCCGCTATTACCCCTGCACTTAGTTCTAGTCTCTGTTCAGCGTGTTTAGGGCATATAAAGAAAAGATGTTCAAACGTGTTATAAATGTTGCACTGGGGGCAGAGGACAGTTTTGTAATAGTCGCCGTGCAATCTAGTCACCCTTAGGCGCATGCGCGAGTAAGCCCTGTCCTCCCTTTTAATGGGACTATAGATGTTAATCTTATGGCTAGGGTTGGTAAATATCGGTAAATTATGATCGGCGCAGTAAATTGACCATTTGTGATCCTGTTCATTATACCCTTTTTGGTTAATGATTGCAATTAGTTCGCGCGCGCTAGGCTTTAAATCAGAGGGTAGACCTTCATGGGAACCTATTCTGGCAAGTTGGTCAGCGTGTTCGTTACCCGGAATGCCTACGTGACTCGGGATCCATACGAATTGGAGAGTGATATTGTTGTTTGCTAGTTTTGTGATTCCCTTTAATGTTGCACATATAAGGTCGGGACGCGTTTTCGATGATCCTGCATTAAGTGCTTGTAAGGCGCTGAGAGAATCGGTTAATATCGCGTAGTTTGAGCGTTCGTGGGTTTCAAGTTCATTAAGCCACTTTATGGCGCTGTTTATTATAGCTAGTTCGCAAGCAAATATAGACAGTTCTTTATTGTATTTTACTTTGCACTGATGTATAATGACATTTTTGGGTTGATACACTACAAAAGCCGCGCCTGCTATTTCAAGTTCCTCATTTTTGCTACCGTCAGTGAAAATCTGGGTGTAATCCCCATATTTATCTGTTACATAGTTTTGAGCTATAGAGCCACTGTTTGGGTCGTTGTCGGATTTTTTAATTAATGTTGTTAGATGTAAGTCAATATTTGGTTTTGATAGATTTCTTAAGCTAAAGTATGTAGGTTCCTGAGTTTTAATGTCAATAGTCTCATAATAATTTCCTAGCTCGAGCACGTTCTGCGCGTACGGGAGACCACTCTTCTTTTTCCTTTTTTGGTAGGCCGGGTCTTCAGTAACACTAAGGTTAATTGGGAGGTGTGGTCCCATAGATAGCGTGCGCGCGCGGTATTTTAGTTGGTTAATTTGCCTTTGTTGACCCAGTTCTATCATTCCACATTCAGCGTGCAGCAGAACGGTGCTTGTAGATTTACGTGTACCAGTTATAATTTTAAGTGCCGTATTTTGGATTACTTGTAATTTATTGAGTAATGTTTCACTGGCTGAATTGTACGCAATGCTTCCGTAGTTTATTTTTGCCCAGATAGTGGCTTTATAGATACGCATAAGGGCTTTTTTATCCGTACCCCAGTTGTTTCTTTGGATGCATTTTAGAAAGTTGAGGTCCTTTTGGCAGCGTACAACTAGTTTAAGGATGTGGTCTTTCCATGTTAAATATTTGTCAAATGTCATACCCAAAAAAGTAATGTTGTCAAGAAGCGGAAGAGGAGCACCACATAGAGTAAGTTGTGGGGGGTTAGGGGTTTTCTTAGATCGAGTTGCTTTACGTGCATTGGCCGCTACTTTTTGTGCACTGGCAGGGAATAAGATTGCTTGGGTTTTTGTGGGATTTATTAGGAAGCCATACGATGCGCTCCAGTTTTCTATTGCAGTTAGGGCTTTTTGGATTTTAGTAATTGCTAGATTCGGTGATTTAGATGTGGTCCATATTGCACTATCGTCTACAAAAAGTGATAAATTGATTAGATCAGTGTTATTTTGTGAATTATGTGCCTTAATTTCTCTGTCTAGGGTGTTCATAGTCACGGAAAATAATATTGGAGATAGGACACTACCTTGGGGACAGCCGTTTATAGTCTCAACTGATTCTGATGTCGCGTCATGCAGTCTCACTTTTATTTTACGCGTTGTAAGAAAAGCTGCAAGCCAGTTGAGCATTTTACCCTCTTTTCCTAACGTATTAAGTGTTTTAATGGCGTTTTCGTTCCATAGTTTATCGAATGCGGCTGTGAGGTCTAAAAATACGGCTGCTACGGTTTGACCAAGATTTTGGGCTCTTTTAATATCAGCTTCAAGGCGTACTAAATGATCTTCGCAAGAGTGGTTAGATCTACAGCCCGATTGGACTTCTGAAATTTTGTTATGTTTTTCTAGATACGCGCAGAGTCTCGGTTTTATCATTTTCTGCATTAGTTTGGTGAACGTAGAGGTTAAAGAGATCGGCCGATATGAGGCTGGAGAGTCTTGAGGCTTATTGATTTTAAGGATCGGAATTATTGTGGCCTCGTGCCATTCATCAGGAAGAGTACCTTCAGACCATGATTTATTATAAAGGGCAAGTAATTCTTGTTTCCCCGAGAGTGGAAGTTGTTTAAGTATCTTATAATGGATGTAATCGTCGCCCGGCGCGCCGTTTTTGCATGTAAGGAGAGCTGATTCGAGCTCGAACAGGCTAAAAGGAGCATTGTACTTGTGAGTTTTTTCCTCGGTAAGAGATTGTAACCAGACAGGAAATTCATTTTTTGTTTTTATTTTCTTTGCAATAAACGTTTCAGAGTATCCTTCGTCACTGCTTACTTTTTGATAATGTTGTACCAGGGCAGAAGCTTTATCAGCGTTAGATACAAGAACTTCGTTGTTAACCCGAAAGATAGGTGTATTAGTAGGGGGTCTGCCTTGCATGCGCTTAACTTGATCCCATAGTTCTTTGCTAGTTGTTTTATGTGAGAGATTATTACAGAATTCGTTCCAGCTTTCTAATTTTGCCTTTTTTAATACTTGTTTAGCACTTTTGCGGGCTTCCCTATATTTGTCATACTTAGGTCCGGTTCTGATTCGGATACATTTTCTCCTACATTTTTCACGATATTTAATGGCGTCTGTGCATTCTTGATTCCACCATGGTACAGACCGTTTGAGTTTTTTAGGTGTTTTGCTTACAGGGATTGAGTTATCAAGCGCAGTTTTAAGTTTTGTTATATAGGATTTAAAGTAAGAGTTGGTGTCAGTATTATCTACATTAGGAAGGAACTCATTATTACACTGAGTTTTAAAGTTGTTCCATTGTTCAGATGTGGCTTTGTGTATTTTCCATTTGTGTTGTGTGGACGGAAGGGTATTCTCTATTCTTGTCTTAATGTTTATTATGATTGGAAGATGGTCACTTCCAAACGAGTCGTCAATGACATTGAAATCGCTTATAGCTTGAAGATGGGCTGAGGTAAGAGCTAGATCGATCGCGCTGTCGGGTTGATCTTCGCGATCAGACAATCTCGTTATTTGACCGTCGTTAAGGAAGTTTATGCTGTTATTGTTAGTTAATTTTAGGAGATTTTCAGAGTTATCGTCGCATCGTGGATCACCCTCGGGGTTCCAGCAGGGGTGTTTTAGATTGAAATCGCCAACAATAATATTATTCTTTCTATGTTCAACTGAATGGAATATTTTTGCATAATTTTTACACGTATTATCTTTAGTTTGAGCATATACGCATTGAATGCGGAATGATTGGTGCTTAGTCAAGTACAGTGTGAGGGCACACGATTCAATAGGGCAATCTTGATCAATGTTTATTTTAGTAAATGAAATGCCCGATTTTACATATATTGCTACCCCAGTGCCTATAAGTTTTTCTCTTTGTTCACCTCTCACAGGTTCTTGATATCCTTTTAAATGAACTTGTCTGTGATTACTTTTGTAGTTCGTTTCCTGGAGACATACTACATGCACTTCGTTGTTATTAACATAATTTTGAAGCTCGTACATTTTTGCATTTGAGTTATGAGTAACCCCTCGGGCGTTCCACGACATAATTGTAAGACTGTTTATATTATGAGTATGAACTGTCGCAGACATTTGGGGTTTGGTGTGTTAAATTGACCTAACGTACGGGCTTAAGGCTACTGGATTTACTTAATATAATCCGTACGCGTGGCGAAAGAAGACCGGAAACGGCGGTGCAATCGCGTGTCCTTTGCGGAGGCTTTGGCGCATGATCGGGGTCGAGCTGTTACGGGCCATGCGTAGCCGGTTTTTATGTATAATGAAGGGAGAATACGCGGGGTGGTCGGATATCCTGTGTCGTTGCTGATGATGGCGTTGTTGCCTAGGTTGTTGTTGTTGCCTGGTTTGTTGCGGTGATGGTATAGGATTGAGCATTTTTTTAGGGTGATCTGAAGTTTGTGAGCTGGAGGGTAGCTTATGCTGTTGTTGCTGATGGCGGAATGTTTGTTCAACATTGTTTGTGGCTACATTATTTGTGGTTGATATTGATGCCGGTTGTTCGGGCGGAGTAGGAGTGGTATGCTCAATATTATATTGCTCCTCATTTTTGGGGAATTTGTTTTTGAGTATGGACAAAATTTCTGTTTCAGATTTACCAACTAACTGTTTAGCTATTTGGGCAAGATTGGGTCGCTTATTTATAGCTTGAAGGTTATTGATGTATTGATTGGTAACCTTTAAGTTTTTGCTGTTGATAGTAGATTGGTATTTGAGATAGATCGGACACCCCTTATACGCCGCGCTGTGCCCGCCGCCACAGTTTGCGCATTTCCTAGCGTGCCTGGTATTGCACGACGCGTGCGAATGATTCCCCGCGCAATGTGGGCACTTCGCGTTATTGTTACAAACATTGGACGCATGGCCGAACATCTGGCATTTAAAGCATCGAAGAGTTGCTAGGAGCGCGGGCTTAACATTGTGGCCTAGTATATTTGTTGGGGCGTTTTCCGTCTTGAATGTGACCGTAATGACATTGTTTTTAAGACCACTATGGACTGCTTCTACATTGGATTTGTTTTTTAGATCGTTTTTTAATTTGTCTATATCCGCGTTTTTGGGAACCTGGATGACACCCCTTGCAAGTTTAGTTTGAGCAATTAGCTTGAAGTCAAATCTATCAAAGGAGAAATGTTTAGCTTGGTTGAGTGCGTCGTCCCTAATTTTGAAGAGGAGACCAGCTTTGGACTCTTTTAGGGGTCTTACTCTCTCAGAGCCTAGCAGTTTGATAAAGGCTTCCCCTATTGCCTTAGCCTTCTCTCGCGGGAAGATCACCGCGACAGTGGTAAGGCAAAAGGTAAGCCATATTGCCGGGGCATGTTTATGGGTTTGGGAGCATGATGGCCCGTTGGCAGGGGGAGTAGTCTGCTTCGTGGTCGATGGGGTTTTGGTCATATTGTCATTAATTGTCTGGGGAGTCACGGTTACAGGGACGACTGGGGTTATTGAGGTGTCATCGGTAATACGCGTCGCTGAATACGGAGCGCCAGACTCGGAGTCAATTGAGATGTCCCCGGGGCGGAACATTGCGCGCTTGATTTTAGGGGTTTCCGTCATTGAGGTTTCCTTACTGGAGAACGACCTCTTCATTCTCCTGAGAACTTTCTTAAATGGCCCGGACATAGTAATGATAGGAAGTGCGGTAAGGTTTGATTTAGAATAATACGTGTACGGTAGTCGTTTTTCTTAAGTTTATCTTAATTATTATTTCCCTTGTAAAATCTCAGTCTTGTTTTCCTTAAGCTGTTTGTATGTAATGGAAAGAAGCAATTGGGTACTTATGTTTGCGATTTCGCCGCTCGCGCAGTGTTTGGATTTTAGTTGATTGAGGAAAATTCTTTGTTCTTTACTTGCGAGTAGTTAATTATCTATCAATTATTTGCGGTTCGATAGGGACTTCGCGAGTAGTCTAATAGGTCTTAATTGAGAACTAAATAGGGCCCTTTTGATCTGTTACTTAGTACAGCGGTAATTAGTAGTAAACAGATGGTCCCTGTTTTCGCGTTCTAGTTAGTTTATTTTCAGTTATTAGCGGTTTGATGAATGATTCGCGAGTAGTCGAATAGTAAATGGTATCTACTTCTAATTGGTCTTAGCCTAATAGGGGTGTTTGGGCGCTTAATTGGTAGTCCGATAATTGGTAGTAAACAGAGGGTCCCTGTTTTCGCGACAATTGCAAATTGCAAGTGCTAATTGTTACGCGATCTCTAATCTTAATGAGCGTAGGTTTTTATACTGTAAAGGGTCTTTTTACATTACACTTAAAGCGCTTATTCTGTATCTTATTTTCTTATCAAATAGCTTTTCTTGGAAAAATATTGTATGTTGATTAACTGAATACAATATTGAATTGTTATAAAACCATGTATTATACTGTTTTCTTTTGTTTAAACTTTAAAAGAACACTCTAATGAAAAACTATTGAAATTGGCGTGATTATCTTTTAAATGTTAAATTGGCTAGATTCTTTATGTCAGATAATTTCACAGTGCTATTACATTAAAGACATTAAAATACTAATCGATTACTTTCTTTCGCGTTCTTTTTTTAAAGGATATTACCAAAGATATATAAACTATGTCTTGCTTTTATCAATTAAAGGGATCTCGGGTATTCTAAACCGAGGAAAGAATTTTATAATGTTAAAGTCACTTTTTTTTTTTTTTTAGAAAAGGTTGGCGTACTACGCTATAGACTTACTACTTTTCCGAAGCACTTCTTTTTCCCTGATTCTACCGATTTTATCCACACAATTATCACTTAAATATCACCTTTCCTTCTAACACTGGAGCACTTGCTTTTAAATTAAACACTTAGATTTAATTATATCCCATTAATTAATTAGATAATTTTCCTTCTTGCACTGAAGCACTTTAACGCTAATTACGTTTTTATTTAACTCCACTATTCGCCTTCAAATAGAAGATCTTATTAGACCCTAAATTTGATTTATTATTTCCAAATTAATTTTACTATTAATCCAATTTTATTTTGTTAATCCAATATTTCCAAGATAATCCGCTTAATTTCACGACCTAACCTAACGCAACGAAAATGCCGAGGAGTTTTTAGGATTTTCTTGTGATGGCAGAGGTTGTATGTGAGATCGACTTACTCAAAGAGATGTTGTTTTATGTATATATATCATAGCAGTGCAGCGTTTACAATTTGCAGGTTCGAAATCGTTCGCATTCTTTAGTTTTGTGATCACGTAAAAAGTTAATTTTACATGTTTTTATTCGCAATTTATTTACTAAATTGAGAACAAATATCAAACAAAATAGAGAAAAAATATATAGTTGTTTCATTGGTCCATAAAAATAAAATGGATGTAAAATTACTAATTTTAAATTAACGTTCTGATACACTTATTGAATCTGTTTCCCCAGGATATGCTGTTCTATTAATATTTACCTTTATCAACACGAACGACAACTCTGCTAGGAGAATGTTATCAATGAAAATCAACGAGCAATCTCCTACGCAGTGGCGAATGCCAAGGGAAGTAACTGAAAAATCGAGTAATCTCAATCGGACTGGCTCGGCCTTTCACATAGGTCGCAATTGTGAAGATTTTTTTTTACTGGTTATCAAACCTTGGACGCTGCTGTTCCAGCATCGTCAAAAACACACTTGCAATCGTCGTATGTTTATGCAAGGTCATTTATTAATTTAGTAGATATTAATTAAAACATGATAAAAGAACCGGTTAGTCGTTTTTAGTTTTATCTCTCGACATGTTATACATTATTTTAGCAATACAATATAATTTTATAATGTCACAAAATATAACGACAACAACAGAACTATCCAAACTATTCAATCGTTTCGTGTTTGTAACGCTTTATAATTTTCAGGTTTTTAAATAGCAAAAAGATGCATAATGAATATAATGAATAGTTTAAAGCATGGTAAATGTTCAGTATTACTGTTTCCTCGCGATTATCGATATCTAAAACGCAAATTTGCAAATCTGAAACATTTTAAGATCATTTTTCAATTGACCAACATGTAAAAACGTCTCTTTTAGGAACACTTTAATTATTGTAAATTACCCCACTGAAAATCTTAGCTTAAGTTTCGTTATGATTTCTTTCCTGACCACGATAGTGTTTTTATTTCACTACAAACACGTCAGCAAACCGCATGATGATGTGTAGGTAGCCCAAAAGGCGATATATCGTGTTAAATATATCGTGCGTCGCCGCGACTGTCGCGAAAAATATCGTGCTTCGCCGCGACTGTCGCGAAAAATATCGTGCGTCGAGGCGACTGTCGCGAAAAATATCGTGTATCGCTTCGTGTCTTTAGTGTCGCCCTTGATGAAAGAAGGGCGAGATTATAGATGGCACTATCCGGATTCCGCACAAATCAGAAAAATGTTAATGCTTCGTTCCATGTCATCAGATACTTTCTTTAATGCATGGTAGTTGATGCCTCTTGGTTTAAATGATGTGTACACAAGTTTATATTTTGTAAGCATAAGCACTTTTTGAAAGAAAAAGGGAATACATGCCTGCAAAGTAAATATCGTAAAAACTACTCAAGTATACGGACTGTTTTGAAAGACATTTTAGTTTGCTGACTTGTATGTATGTAATACTTCCATATGTCTCCACAAGTTACACATGAATCGCACATTATGATGTCAATTGTTGTAAAATATAGAAAGAAAAAGACAAAAAGCACCCTTTCTATGAACTAAAACCAGCAAAGAGTCGGAATTATTGACATGGCAAACTTTTAAACTTATTAAGACCGATTAAAGGTTATAAGCAATTATATATTTTAAACATTTTATCACGAGGCCTTTGTGTTTATCTTTAATGCCGGAAACTTATTGTTGGGCAAAAATGTTTATTTTTTTCTAAGGTGAATTCAATTCAATAGATCCTAAGTCAATACAATACGAGAATTTCACATTTAAATCACAAACTTAATATACGGCTATATTGGTTTGATGTGAACTTTTAAATGATACTTAAATCATAAATATTTAAAAAGTTATAGGCAATGGGAAATGTGTACTTTTCATTAAAAGTCTGCTTCGGCCTGAAATTTCACAAAGATACACTAATGAATATCTCCGTAAGTATTTCAGTTAAATCTCAAAATCATATCTGGCTGATGATTTGTATACTTTAGAATGATGCTTAATTCATTATTATTTAATAAATAAGTCAATAATAAAGGTTCCCTTTTTAGATCGCCGTGGCGTAGTGCATATGGTGTCCGCCTAGTGATCGGGAGGTCACGGGTTCGATCCCCACTGTGTGAGCGTTCTTCAGATCTCCCCAATATACACCAAGGAAACGGACTCGAGAGCGTTTCATATAAGCTTATGCTTGTTATGCAATCGAGCTTTAACAAATAGTTTAAAAAAAAAGAATAATTCGAGTGCAGATATGTACTCTTCAAAAGTCTGCCTCAACATGATTTTTTTTTAAACTTTTGCGTATTACTATCACTGGAACAATTTATTAATTAAGTCATTGTTGTTCCTGTCATAATACTAGAGATGGTTTGGTTTGATTGGTTGTGTTTGGTATCGCAGGGGTTGAGATCTAAACCTGGTTTTAGCATCGGAAAAGAAAACACTCGAGGCATTGGAAATCAACGTCGTTAACAGGCCCTGCGCTTTCGTGACCCCGTTAGGCTCATACATTGACATTTAATCTGCGGCACACATATAGACCGTTCCATAATTTAGTCATTACATAATTATCTACCCTGAATTCTCTCCGCGTCCGCCATTACACTGCTGCTTAACAATCGGTAACATATATAAGAGAGCACCGATTATTCAACGGATGAATTTCTTTCTAAATTCTAAGGCCGTCATTACATGGTCTTGGTTGTCTTGGAAAACTAACACATTGACACATTAAAAAAAGCATTTAATTAAATTAAATGCAATATTTTTCATTTGATTATTTGCATCAATCTTTAAATCGTGTATGCCTTTGCATTCCAGTGTTTAATTGCCCCTTTGTTCTGCATAATCCGATTACCTCGTTTTGATCAGATATTGTCCAGACTTAACTAACCACATGGTGTCATAAACCACACTGGGTGGCAGATGACAATCTGGTCATTAAACACAATTGATGATGCCACCATGTCTCATCTTCCTGGTAGTATTAAGCAGTCACTTGGTAGAGAGAGTTTCAAAGTTTATTGTCTAGTCCATGACATGTACAATATAATAATAAATACAATAACACAATTTACAAACATGCATGGCCAATCTTATAGATTTGTAAAAGACATTTAAGTGTGTAATATTACACTTAAAACTATTGCTTTTTTCTTTTCTTTTTTTACAAATACATGTTTCATAAACATACATCATAAAAAAAACATAAAAAAAAACACATATTGCCCCTGTTAACCTTATGTTAAACACCTGTAATAAAATATTGAAGTTGGTAAAACACTGGTGATTGTAAAACTGGGTACTAATGCGCATAGTTAAAATGATGAAAAAAAAAGCGACTACCTAAGTGAACTGGTTTACAGCGGCATTCTGTATTTTAATAAAACATTTATTTAAGGTGGTTAAAAAATAAGAAACATTTGTGTTATAAACCACTAGTTACATTAAAACCTAAAGAACTATAATTGAGCGTTAAAGAGAATTTATCATCTTTAATCCTATATAATAGATTTTATACACAAAGACGCTCAATATACCATCAAGTTATGACTAGAATTTCTTACTATACACAAGTACATTATATGACAAAGATAATACATATACTATCGCTGCTATTTACATAAAATAAGCAACACTACTACTTATTTACACATGTAGAACTGTCTTCTTTGTAAAATTAAAAAGCAGGTTTTGGCTAAAATTCTTGTTATTCCTTCATTGATAAAAAGGGATTTGGTAAGATAATTTACCTCCGACATACTTAACAGTTGCGTAAATAAGATATGTTACATATTTTACAAATTAAAAGTTATGTCCAATATAGAATATCAGAAATTGTACACCGTAAAGATACTTGCCCGTTTAATTTATGAAAAAATAAAGTATTAAAAAAAAAACATAAAACATTTAACGTATTTAGCGGGTATCGGTATATTAAAACTACGTCATTCCGTATGAAGATTTGATGTTACGGCAATGCACGAACGATATCATAAAACAATAAATTACATTTGACACCAAACAGAGGTAAATAATATTTAAAATATATATATATGTATATAAATATATGTGTGTTAAAATGTTATATATGTGTCACTCATACTCACTAGTAACGAGTTTTCAATATACATGAGTACAAAGTTCAATTTGCATCATATGAAATTGTGTTTTTTCAGTTGTATGTTAATGTTCCTCAATAGCGTCATTCTTTGTACAAAACCCATCAAATTAAAATTACATGTAAATACTGTCATGTCCTTTGCTTTTAATATGGCTTTGTAGTATGTTTATTTTCAAAGCACTCATTACACTTTCTAACACTCATTTATTTATCACACTAGCGTCCTCATGCCATTGATAATTATATTTTTATAATTAGATGTATTACTATTGTAATTTATTGAAGCTTTTCTGCAAAAAACAAATTACGGCTTATGCATAGAGCTCTTTATTGTGTCAAATTGTCGGCCTTTCAGTCTTCAGATAATCTTAAATTTGATGCTTATGCCGCGTTTTTAAAGTTGCAAATAAATGAATTTGTTTGGCGCTTAATAATATATTTTTGAAATATTATTTAGGTGTTTTTTTATCGGAGTTTTTTTGTGTGGATTAATTGACTAAACATTTGGTGTCGTTATCCATATGTTTTGCGTTATTTCAAAGACCTATAAAATACAATTTTTAGTATTTTTAGCTTTATTGCTGTTAAATGATTCAAAGATGAAAATATCGATATATCACATAGATCGCATTCTCTTCATCTTCCAAATAATCACATAAAAGGTCGTCAAGATCAATATCACTCTCTCATGATAAAAAGCTCGTTTTTTAACGTGACAAAATTCCATCTAAAAATATAAATATAAATCCAAACCACAATTTTTTATCTCTGATATCAGTTAGAACAAGAAAAATAATGGAAGGCGTATCAAAAATATCATACTTACTATAATATGTAATGATTTTGGAATGTAGATTTTTACCAAATGAGATCAATTACAAACAATTAGCGGTAATTAATTGCGCGAGAATCTTTTATAAGTATTAATTAAAATATTATCTGCTTGATGTTGCGGCTATTAAAATCAACACAATAATACATGCGTGAATTGTTTGTGAAACGTTAAAAGTAACAAGTCTAATCAAAGACATAGTATGAGTTTTAATAGTTTATTAACGTCTCTTCAATACACATATTTGACTGCTATATACACATACAAGTTATTCATAGATTACAGGTGTATTGCCACTCAGTACAGAGTTATAAGAGACAGCTCTCTATCTAAAACATAGGTATTTAATACTTTATACATAGAGAAATAGAAAAATAATAAAAATTAACTAAAAAAAACAACAAAAAAACATAAGCATAGCATAAAATAAAATCAACTTAACAACCAGATAGGTTATGAGCTCCAGTTGACAGATTAAAATACATGTAGTTTCTAAACAGCATGAGAGATAACATTTATATATATATATATATATATATATATATATATATATATATATATATATATATATATATATATATATATATATATATATATATACACTATAAAATCAACTAGACACCCAGATACTAAGGTTATGAGCTCCAGTTGACAAATTTAAAACAGCATGAGAGATTACATATTATATATATATATATATATATATATATATATATATATATATATATATATATATATATCTATATATATATATATATATATATATATATATATATATATATATATATATATATACATATACATACATATATATATATACACACACATTATATATAGGATTTTTTTAATTGAACTCATCAACAGATAATTTACAAATTTATATGTGAGCATCACTAAAATCTGATAAAACATAGGTCTTGCTAAAAGTTAAGAGAAGGCTTAAAATGCTATTTATACAAGAGTTGTAGTATGAGCGACTGAACCGGCAAATTTTCGCCGATGATTACCACTTAATTACAGATAAAAAAAACAAATACACGAAAGCATTTCAAACATTTTATTTGTAACAATCAATCTCAACTTCAAACAATAATTTAAACAACAAAAATGTGATAATCGCCTCACATTAATTCATTAAGTAATTTAGATCTATTTATCCAACAACGGTGAAGCGGGTATTCTCTACGTCTTTGGCTTTTGGAATCGTAGACTCGCACAAGTTAGCAGCAGTGTAATGGCGGACAGTCACGTGACTGACAATATGGCGGCGGTCAATTTATCGATTATGGAACGGTCTATACTGCATAATTTCTTTCATCAACATTTCCATAAAAACGTGTGGATGTTTAAATGAGCGTACTGCAAGGCAGTTTTTGTGCAATTTTTCTCAAGACAACGACCACAATAGGTGTTTTAGTTTCAGTGAAAGGGAGAGTACATATTCAATATTAACAAATAATATTAGTTCCTTCAGTAATCGTTGTCATTCTTTATGTTACATTCAGGTCAAGCGTAAACGACTGTACATGTTTCTAACTCATAATGCTCGTGAATTAATATTGAAATCGATTCTTGTAGATTTTATTGTACGATCTTCTTTTCAGAAATGACACAAATGAAATATAAACTCTATTATGTTTTTGAATAAGTTGCAGTTGGTGTCCTTGATGTTCTCTATATGAAGATTATTAAAAATGTCATTTAAAAAAGATTCCTTGCAAGTCAACATTTAGCCATTAATTGTGCTCTTAACGCGTTGAAAATTATCGCATAAAGGCGTGGACTTACGTTTTTGTGGCGACGTGCATATTCGATGTGATTAAACAGTGTTATCACAGAATTAACCACTGGTTAATTTCCTGTTACGCTCGCTCTTAGATGAAACATCACATGCTTTTACCAGCTTTTACCAGTTGGAGGACAGACTTATTGAAGAAACAATTTAATAATATCAACCAAACAAATTTCCCGCAGAAACTGTTATCAATGTTATAACCATGTTATGACGCCACAATATTTATTACAGAAGTTTGATACAGTAAAATAACTGTCATGCATACATATTTTTCTTAAGCAAAGAACAAATACTATAATAAATTAGCAATATAACATCAAATGCTATAAGGATGATATTTATTATTTCAATGTTAAATTTATAATTTATCTTCCAAATGTCTTCAGTATGTTGTATGATTAAATGTGTCGAATTACATGTATGTTTTTGCCGCACGAAATTTAGTCTAACTCACTCAACAATAAGGCCTAAAGTATAGTTTCTGAATGATCGTCCCTAATTGTTGATTTTGAACATTGACGTTAGATTTTCGTCGAGAAATAATATAACAATAAACGTTCATTGCCATCTTCCAAAAAAGCCAAATGAAACAATCCTTAAAAATACATGTATTTAGAGTGTGAGTACATGTAAAGCACAAAATTGAACCACGCTTGAATCTTTATAAAAACAACATCACTTACAAAACATAAGTTCATGTATAAAGACAGAAAAATGCGAAAATAATGATCGGATTACAAAAAACTGATAACCAGGTAAGTGTCGAATATAGAAAACTTAACATGCATTTCCAAAGCTCGTCGTAAAGTTGTCTTAGTTTCGCTTTTAAAAATGTATATACATCTGAACAAAAATAACCACGTATTCTCCACGACAATCACACCATTATTTCGAATACTTTGCGGTTTCAACATTTCTGGCAGTAACAGCAAAGTCAATGGACACGTAGGTCGTAACAGCTTCTTCCGTGGTTTTGTGAACTGTGGAAGTTCCGGGGCAAGATCCAGCTCGGCGTATATCAGTGTGGGATTCTCTATCTGTAAACACAAGTAAACATGTACCAGGAACATCGGGTCTGAGGTTTTGTTTGGCTGTTACTGGTTCTTCAAACAAGTCAGATGAAAATGAAAGTCTACAATTTAAAATATAATATATTCTCATTTAGACTACAGAATAATACTTTAATAATATCATAAATAACAAAAATAAAAATAGACATTGCTACCAACCACATGTACATTATCCCTCAAATTGCTCTTTGGTATTCACCTATTTAAATTCGCCAAATGTACATCACAGAGAATGTGGCAAATTGTGTAATGTGTGCAAATGAAATGAAATTGGTGGATCAAGGAATTTAAAAATATCGCACCAAAAACCCGTCATTGAGAAATTCTAAGTTATCGCATATGGATAAATTCTAAACAATTACATCACAGCCCAGGAAGAAGTTCTAGAACAATTAACAATGCATCAAACGCAGGATGGTAAGAGTTCTTATATAAAGCATCGAAACCCGGGAAGGAGAAGTTTTCAACCATCCATTCAAACCCGGAAACATGTTATTTACTATAG
Source organism: Dreissena polymorpha (assembly GCF_020536995.1). NCBI lineage: Eukaryota > Metazoa > Mollusca > Bivalvia > Myida > Dreissenidae > Dreissena > Dreissena polymorpha. The sequence continues at coordinate 84,609,517 of NC_068358.1, forward strand.
CATCAAAGCCCCGACAAGGAATTATTCTTAAATGTCACATTAAACCCGTCATGGAGAAGTTCTCAAATATCGCATCAAAGCTCGGGAGTTCGTATTTCTTGAATGTTGAACCCCTTTTTTCCATTGTAAAACTTATGAGATATTAAATAAGACAATTGCATGTTATTCTTCGTGGGGTTAAAATTTATCATTCCAAAAAGGATTTTTAAACAGGAACCTCTTGTTGTCGAGTTAACGTGTGCTTTTGACCATAAGCAATGTTTAACTGACACCCTCATGTACATTCTTGTAACGGACTACTTTTGCAAATTAAGACAATAATTGATTAGTATAGGACACAAATTATTTAATAATGTAATGTGAACATATACAATAAAGGAAATATTTAAATCAATTTACAGTTTAAGAATGAAACGCGTGCACTATCAAGCAAATATCTGTACTAGAGTTCATATTGAAAAAGCCAAATTGCATGAGCGTGTTTGATGACATCACTTCAAGTCTATTGCACCATTCAGCTCAAATATGTTTGTGTAGATGATAATACATGTACTATAATTTATTTACATGTGGTTTGACACGTGTGAAAATGGGATTGCATTTTGATACATTAACCTTAAATATTGTAGAATGTACGCGAACAATAGAGATATGTAAAGTTTTAGGTTGAATCACTGCAATAGGCATTCAAAAGTGACATAGATGCTAAAAATTAAAAAGAGAGTAAAATCTAATAGAGCTAGTTTTATGCATATTTCATGGATTTTTTTAATTTTGAAAGTTGACGTCATGTAAAGGATATTTCTTTGATTTTATTTTATAAATAAAAGTCTACCCAAAAAGAAATGCCCCGTACACCAATTGTTAAAATAGACAAGGAGAGGATGTTGTTAAAATGAATTGAGTCATAAAGCGATATTTTGTATTGTTATACTGCGTTTTGCATTTAATTGTTATGGACTATTTCGATTGTAGAATGTTCACAAATAGATTCGATATTATTACGGAAGGTTAGGTTCCTTTAATTTATTACATGTCTTTTATATCTAGCAATACTTTTAACAGATAAACGTACCCTTGTTTAATTAAAAAAACAACAGTACAATGAAATGAATGTTATGCGAATTCTTAAAATAATAACATTTATCCGACTCATATCAATTGCCCTGCAGACCTCGCCGTGAAAACCTTTAAACGACCCGTCGAATTAATTCAAGTACACGCACATACTCTCAACTTATATTTTCTATGTAGTGTAGTACCTGGAACGCCAGTTCCTGTTGAGAGGCGGCTGTTCTCTGGTTCCTGGGCACCACCGTAGAGTACTCCTGGTCATCGCTATTGACAGCGTGCGCAGTGGATAGTTCAGGACTTTGGTTCACAATCTCAATCTGCGGTCTGGAGTTCGCGGATTCACTCGCCCGAAGGTGGCTGGGAGTCACCGAGGCAAAATCGGAACATTCAGCTGCTGGGAGCAAACTGACCTCCGTATTACGAAACTGTTGAACTTGGCCATGGCTAAAAATGATATTTGTTTAAAGTACTTTACTGAAGAACAACGGGTAATATGTTGGTATTTTCTATTATGTTGTTATAAGAATGGCCAATACCATTGCACAGCATGAGGCAAACACGTTTTAAAATTGTATTTGGATCAATTTTGACTTATATTATCACATTTATATTTTAGCGCATTCCATTTTAGTATGTTGGTTAGAAGAACTATAATTATATTACATAGTCTCATGACTCCCACTGTGTCCTTGCTGCAAATACTTTGTGACAATTAGTATATTGATATTTTTGCGCCTTTTGTAATATTTTGCAAACAGAGCTTCTATCAAGTTATAATAAGTAGCGAACAAACTACCGCATCAAAACCAAGAATGTAGTTCGATTCATTGTGTGAAAAATGCTTTTCAGAAATTCGGTTTAAACAACGCAAATGAGTTCTTGTGTAGAAGTGTTGGACTTTGGTCAACTTTTAGTATGTTCTTTTTTCCTCCAACAGTATCTTCTCTCTTTTTTAGAAATCCCTGCTACAAAACACATTGGCGAAGATTGCTTAAAGTTTGATAGTTTTTTGTTTTGGTAAGAGGATGATAATCTCATAGATTCTTAAACTTTTTCACTACATATAGGTAGCATAAATATGGATTATTTTAAAGTGAATGCCTTAAAAGCCATACCTGTAACAACAAATTAGACGGTTAAAACACGATAACAACATATGAACAACTCAATATACTATTCTTGTTATGTCGGTACCTGTAAAAGGTAGGGCCAACATTATTTGTACGTGATATATACATTGTATATGATTCGCTTACGGTGGGTGTAGTGCTGCTGCTTTGGTTGTCCCCTGTCTCTTCCTCTTTATCTGTCGACGTGTAATGCAGACGACCATTACCGTAAGAACCACCACTAGAACGGTAGTTCCGCTGGCCGCTACCGACACGGGAGTCACTAGATCTGCCGGAGACGACGAGGCTCTTGCCTTATCTTGCAGCTTATAGGCAGCTTGAAATAATTGGAATACAAAATATTCGTTCATTATTTAAATATTTATGTCTTTTGTCATGTCATGTTTCACACAATGGATATGACACATAATGATAAACATAACAGATCAGATCGTGTCCGTTTTGCTTATTTCCAACGCAATGTCAGAAATACAAAATAGGTTTAAACAAGTCTAATTTCAAAAGAATGAAAACTCTTATAATTCAATTCCTTCAAAGTTAGGTATATTGAAGATTTCGAATGCAACCCATGAATAATACATACTATTACTATAAATAGTTATACATTGACGTTACACCGGGCCGTTATTCGGATCCGCCGGATCAATCAGATCATATCGGACTTGGCCGATTTTCTGTATTTGAAAAGAATCCGATCACGCGACATCAAGAGAACCAAATGGCGTCTACACCCAGTCGTCATCGAAATAATGAAAGTGTAGGTTACAAGTGAAACTGAAAAGAATCCGATCGCGCGACGTCATCTTAACAAAGTGGAACGCTTATTTGGAAATACATTTAAGTGAAGAAACAACATTTGATTATATGTATTATAAACGAAAACGTACGGCATTGCTGGGCCGGACGGCTATAATCGGCGCTAGCCAAATAATGTCTTCAACCAGCTGCTGTTTACTGATTCAGAGCGTTTTAAAAATCGTTTCGTACACTAACCATATTTTAGATGTGTTCTCACAAGGATATTAGTATACTAAATGTACACAAAACCTTTCATGATCACACTGATCGTTCTTTCAGCGCGACCAACACCGTTTGAAGCAAAGCACGTGTAGTTGTAATGGCCTGGTTGCACGGATCCGTTTATCGCCAATCGATGATCTTCTGTGAGAAGATGGACACGTATTTCTTTCATTAAATGATGTAATATATGTATTCCGTTAATCCAATCGCAATGGCAATATTTCTAATTAAATACGTAACACAATTTTAAAATTTATATACTGCTTGGGTTTTCTTCATCGATGAAATGAAAAATGGAACGAATCCAAATATGCATGTGAGAAACAATTTGTATAATACAATTGTACAAGCATGTGCATTGTAATAAATCCTACAACGAAAATAAATTAAGAAGAAAGCGGTAAAATCTGGCACCTTACCTGAGATCCTCGATGTATTACGCGACCAATGAACACTTGCAGCTGGGTTCGAATCTACGTCACACGTGATGTTGACAGCATCGCCAACTTTAATCTCAAGCACATGCCCAGGATCAACGCCAGAAATCGTGATTTGAGGACGATCTGGAACGAACAAGATTATTATTTATTTCAGTTTTATGGGATTCGAAATACATAACAAACCATTAAGTAATCTGTATGTAAACCGAATAAAACAGTGTGGACGTAAAATGGTTGCTTTGCAATATATTTTAGGATGCACATAAATCTTTAAAGAGACCAGGAACGTAGTTAAAGAACACAAACAAATCAAAGTCTCACACTTACACGTAATGTTTATGATGTATTCAGTGATTATGTGCCAGTTTGGAAACTCAATGTTGGTTACCGAACACCCTATCTTCTGTCCATGATGAACACGAGTGATATTCGCTGTCAGGGCCTGAGAAATAATTGACCATGACCATAAACAACAATATTTTTAACATGTCGAATAACCCACGGAAATTAGTATAGATTCTTAGAAATAAACCCAAGAACGAGAAGTAAGAGCCATGTACGCATCTTAACGCATCTCTACTTATATATCGATAGATAACAGAAGTCGCGTGTTTTTAATAAAAGCTATAGTTACATTCAGTATTAATAATATAATCTTATTTCGCGTTCACTTTGTGAAATATGTAAATCCTTTGGTATCGCGGAAAACGCTGTAAGATTACAGTTATATGATGGAAAATAGTTTATTATCCATATCAAAGACAGTTTATACCAAACTACCTTCGAAGCTGTCCACCCAGAATATTCCTTCCTTATTTCGTGATCTGAATTAATTTGCTCGGTACTAGTAGATTGAACTGACGTATTGCTTGTCCAGGAAATAGTACTCACTGGGTTTGATTTACCCGTGATACATTCTAACTCGACATACGTGTTTCCATCTCCGTCGTTTTCACAACAACGACGTCTTTTTATGTAAGCTCTTGACGGTGTATCTTGAAAAAAAAGCAAAATGTAAGCTTTAGGCCAAAAATGTGCTTAATTTAGATAAACAATATTTTGGAGCTACAGAAGCAATCAATTCGATGTATTCACTGTATGTACCAGTAAAATTACGTCGGCTAATTTTAACATAATATGGGTTTGACTTCTTTTGTTTTTTAGTACAATGATGTCCCATTTTAGTGCTCCTGAGCAACGTTTATTAAATCACTACACCATAAGACAATACATTGATGTACAATTTGTTCACTATTACATTTGCATTTTAACTTCTAGCATATGTTAATTACATCTTATGTCCAAAAAGGTACTATTTGTACACATTGTGCCAGGACTCGGTTCTTCAAACGTTTGGTATATGAAGCAACACTGAATCGGCCTCCCGTTATCATAACGACTGATCTGTAATATTCTTGTGCACTTTGCATCATCGGGCGAAGATACTGTATACCATGAGTTGTTATACAATATGACAATATCGAAATCTGTTTGAGAAGTTGGTGACCTGCAGGTTATCGTTTCATTTTCTATTGCACTACTCGTAAGGGTTAAGTCGGAAACATCCGGCAGTTCTAGAAAGTACGTTTGAAAACATGATTCAAATAAATATATCAACTTCTTTCGCCACGGATAAGTTAAACATGTTTGTATGATTATAAATATATTTAAATAAATGCAATTGTTTAGAAAGTTTGCGTCAGCGCCTTAAAAGAAAAACACATGTTTAATAGATCGTGTCATTTAGATGCCTTCGTAAAAGAGCTTTTTCTATTTTTTTTTTTTTTAAATCGCGATTAACAATTCTGATAGATAAGATACCAGCGTATCTACATGATAATGTAACTTTATATAAATGTTCGTGTTTTTTTAAATATTATTTTATAAGAGAAAAGATCTGCAGCCATCAAACATGACGTTAATATGAACATGTCTATTACACAAAAACAGAATACTCCATAGTAAGTATCAGGGCAGGTGACCATTCGGTATTCAAATTTCAAATCTAAAAGAAGCATGCGGATTGAGATTTAGGAGTACAAGTCATACTTAGAATACGCAGCGGTGCTTTAATAATGAGTCTTTTGGAAAATCTGCTGGATGAAACAGTGCACGTAACGTTTTGCCTATCGTCTGCTTCTCTCGCGTGAAAGGCGTAGATGGTTTGACTCCGATATTCATGTCGAGAAAGATTTTGTGATTTCGTCTCAGCATGTCCTCCTTTATCGATTGAAATCTATTTAATGTTCAATACAAGAATAATTTAACTCAAGAAAACATTACATAGAAAGAATTTCGTGTTACCAACTTTTTCGTTGACTGTTGATGACCGATATAAGGTAATACATTTATGTTATTGGGTAAAGGATACATAGCATTAAATGATGTTATTTGTGTAAAATCTCGTCCATTTAGTTAAAAGGCATGCTATTTGAATTCATTACCTCTCTATGTATTGAACATCTGTATTTCCCCCAATTCATCACGATTTATGATCTTAACTTACACCATATACTTATTTGGTATAGTACGTTTTGTTCATTTTTTTGTGTGAACGTCATGTATCACATACAGCAAGATTTACGACTCAGTATCAAACACAAATAAACAAGACATCTTTCAAAAAGACAGTCGGCGTTGAAATTAATATTGAGATGGTATGCCCTTGGTGAAGTACAACAGGAACAAGATGATTGGTAGTTAACGTGATTAATCGGACACCATAATATAACTGGTACAAAACCTGTCATAAATATTGCATATGAGTACTCATGCGGAACTGAATAAATATAATATGAACACAATTTAAAACTAACAGTAACATTATAAATCTAAATTCCATATGTATTAAACGTATTCAGTTTAAGATTCTTTATTTGCTGATTGAAGCGTGTGTAGTCGCAGGTGTTAGATTATACGCATCAGTTCATTATTTCCGTCGCTTATTGAATGACTAAGAAACTAATTACGAATACCGAGTCAGTTACAACGTTAATATAAAAGTTTTACTCATTTATTACATACAATCGTACATATACATAATCAATCAATTTATATATTATTATTTCGCGTATTTATTTAGAAATGCAACCACTTTACAATGTGTTCTTGTAGGCAAAAATCACAGACTACATTGAGCTCATTGTACACAGTAAGTTATCATCAACTTGAGCTCCTGTGTGAGTGTCGCCATTGTTAATCGAACCGCGTATACGTAGGACATATGAAATACTTATTGCATCATATGAATTCGCGGTGCTTTCTGATTATAAAATAAAATGTAAAATGTTGCGGCAAATTATTTTCAGTTCGAAAATGAAAGTTATAGATATCCTTTCACTTTTAATTTAAATGCTGAATTTAAACAATTGTGTAAAGTATTATCGTCCCACAGTATGCATCATTTATTGGTGTACGTTGACATTTTTAGTATGGTTGCTTTCTTTTATTGCAAAAGTTTCTTACAGATAAGCATAGACAGTTACGCTGAAAAAAGTCCTACATTAACGTCGTGCGGTTGTATCACTCCCTCAACAATACAGCTGATGTTCATTCGCCGGCCCATCCATCCTAGTAGACAATCATGGCATCCAATATCGGGCTTGTTTGCTCTCTCTTTGAACTTGAGCTTCGGGAGTTCTTAAGACGAAGTAAATAGAGTTGTATATAATATAACATAGAAAAGCAAACCATATCTTACTATATGGAAACAAAATGTATATAATACAATTGCAGAATAAATATAATACTATTGTAAACTGTTATTGAGTTAGATCTAGTGTACGCTTTGAAAACCATGTGGCGGATGTAAATCCATTATTTATTATTAGTTATTTGATCTCGATTGCATCGAAAGATTCACGCTATTCACGATATTTGAACGCTCTCGATTCCGTTTCCTGGGCCTAGCATACCAGTGCTTGGTGCCTAAGGGGAGATCTAAAGAACGCTCCCACTGTGGGGATCGAACCGTAACATCACAGTTTTTAGGCGGACACCATATCCATTACACTACGGCGATTTTAAAACTATTATAATTAAATAAAGAGATGCAATTTCCTATAGCCATATCATAAAGCAATTCATTTACCTTTCACTTCCAAATGCGATGGATGCCCTGTACACCAGTGACTACCGCATTGAGTTATGTACTTGCCAGCATCGCTCAATGAAACATTTCTAATTGTGAGGTTTACTGTATGATTTCTTGTATTTATCTCATATCGGGAACCATTCGCTATTCGAGTGTCACTCTGGTTTTCAACTCTTAACCACCATATAATCGTTTCAATGGAATCATTCTTTAACGGTTTATAATAAGCATGGACGGTTTCTCCCACATATGCAATTGCTGGAACAATATGACTCTCACCATAGGCGTTTGCTGAAATATGTCGAAAAAAGTTAAACATAAATACCAGGATGCAGGCTCACGTCACTTTGTTTGGGTTCCCAATTAAACGTTAATGGATGTAAACACGCCGGTAAGTGCAGCTTTTTTTAAATAATTTTTTAAAACAATATTTCTTACCGATTTCAACTAGTGCATGAAAGACAGATGTTTATGCTGTTTATGGCAGTGTGAAATACATCACAATTACTTTATTTTATAAGCCTGTGCTCTTGTAAAAAAATGCCTTGTGTACTGCACGGTTATGCTTCACGCAACGTGACATTTTGTCATCGATTTCAGACATATGTTGTACCAAGTTCACAGAATAATATTTAAAAAAGCATGTCGCTTAATGTTTTTATATTACTGAATTATATTTACCAGTTACGTATATACGTCTTTCTATACTGACTTTGTTCAGGAAATATAATTTCAAGCAGATTTTAAAAATTGATGCACAAAATGACAGCGCCTACCTTGAACCAGTGGTGTTTCGATTATGGTTATTAACAATATATAAATCAAATACATGTACACACGCATAGTTGTTTCAGTAATTTCTCGGTTTTAATGAAAAAATCTTTTTTATTTCAATATTGTGTTAAAATTATAATTATTTGAAGACCAGGTTCCAAACAATGTCACATATCCTATATATTAAATTAACGATTTAACGATTTAAACGCAATGAAAATTATATATCCAACTTTTTGCGCTGTTGCATTGACAATAATAGTGCGAACATTAAGTAGATACACAGCACATTAGGTCTACAGTTCATATACAATTGAGCCGTCTTTCTCCACTTCACAATTCACCAATAATCGTGTTCCTTACTTCATTTGTTATTTTTGTTTGACATTCTGTAGTTTAAAGACGAATACTTCACAATATTTATGTTTGTAAAATTTCTGTACTACCGACAAAAGCACTAATAGTAATATGTGTTTATGCAAGTCTACTAAATAAACGGCAATATGAATCTATATTATATGTATGATTAGAATGTTCCAAAACGCTATGATATTAATGATTTAAATGCAGTGTATATTTATCGGTCATGTCTGTTGACGCAAGCTAAAACAATTTAGTTGTGATACTCGGAAATCGTTTTGTATTCGTTATTTGAGGAATCTTTATAGTGCGGGCTACGAGCAGGAACACCGATTTATTGTTGAGAATTACTCAAGGATGTTTGAGTCGTCTTGTTATCGATTATATTGTTTATATACAAAAATGAAAAATATATCCATATATACAGGATGTGGCTCGTAGGCAATTAACTGGTGGGGCGTAAGTGAGAAAAATATTAACTGGTGTTCACAATGGCGGCTAACAGCCAATGTTTCGGTGTTTCTGTGCGAACTTTTGAAAGGTTTGTACATTTACCATACTTATTCGACATAATCCTTGCGCGCAGGATGATATACTAATATCATCTAACCTCGCTGTAAAATCCTTTATATGCATTATCAACATTGATTAAAAAACAGAAACGAATAAAAATCTAATATCAGAGCCACTTCAAATAAAGAATCTCTCATTTTATTATTGCTAAGAGCTTCCTTCGAAGTGTGTCGAGATATTCAAAACGCTTTCATGTTTTTGGATATATTTGTTAAAAGCTTCCTTAACATTAAGTACGTACTCAGCAGTTACGTAACTGAATCAAGTGTATGACTAAAACGGTATAGATAATTTAAAGATACTGAAATCACGACAAGAACTGGAATAATATGAAGCTATGTAAACGTATAAAGCATGTTGTGTATTTCTAGATATTCGTATGCGCCCATACATTTAATAAAATTTGACAACTAACAAATTATAATGTTGTGATAAGCACCAGTCATACCAATTTCATCCTCTCCAAAATTATTCTAATCATTACCGCTATGAATAACTGTGATATAATGGTGATTAATTTATTGTGTCACTTATTGCACAACACATGATGTTATCATATACGAGTCATCACATTTTATTCACGCAGTCATTCTCTATTATTTCTGACACAATGTGAACCACTCAATAAGTATTGACTACCATTACTGTATAGATTGTATTTTCATTAAAATAACAATTGTTTCTTAATTGATATACAAGGTATTACATTATATGTATAGCCATAAACATATAGACGAATGTGTATCACGAGTTTGAACGATGTGCTGCAAAGAAGCAGCAATAGAACTATAACCCAATGTCCTCACAGATAGGCAGGAAAACATTACCTCAGAAAGTTACTTGCATGTGCTTTTTTTGTAATAAACAATCTTTTTTTTAAGTTTTGTATAACCATACTAATAAAAGAAAATACCCATCAATATTGACTAAATTTATGATATTACACATTAATATTTATTATTCAATCACATGGGATTGTGGCTCAGTTGGATAATAAGTTCCATAACTTATAACTTTTTTTTCTTTTTTAATATGTCTAATTTAAGTTTCTTAATATGTTTTTTGTGATTTTTATAATTTGTATTTTAAATTTTTAATCTTTGATAAGAAGCTGAATCACATTTCCAAGATTAAATTGATTATGTTGTGTTGTAGTGTAATTGCACAAATTATTACTTGTATACACTTTTTGATCAATACTATTCAAATGATCTATTTCACTACGAAGCTCTTTACCTCACAATACAGGATTACCAAGTCCGAAATGCTAAGTTTTGAGAGAAGAAGGCGACATCAGCATGGAAATCATTAAAATGTAAGTTAAAAGCGCGTGACCCATTTCATCAGAGCTGGAAATGAGATTGGTATGTTATGGCTTTACAGTTACGAACAAGAACCAGTTCCGGCACACTTCAAAATCGTAAGGCTTGTACGGAGAGAGTGAGCAGAAACTTTATTTTACTGTAGTGTCATGTAAAGTAATTATTTCTTTGTCAAACAAATGTATGTTTACAAAAATTGATTGAACTCTTGGTCAGCAAGCGCATGCTGTTCCACCACAAGGCTTCAGAACGAGCGATTTTTGTTAACGTTTTTTTTTTGGAAGGCTGAAATTTGGATTTATCTATTTTCTTGTTCTGTGGTACACATACTAAAAGGTTAGAGTTATTGTGTGTAAGAATGTATATTTTATTTGTAACAGTCATCAATATTAGTGTTCACTAATATAACAAGATATGTGCATTTCCAGAAAGAAAATTCATTTCTGGTTTGAATAACACCGGGTTCATGAAAATCGCTGCACAATTGATGAAGTTATGGACTGTTCAAACCGATGCACCCTGTTTTCGTGTGATTTTGAGTTGGATAAATTGGTATACATATGATAGTTAAATTATCTTTTTCAGAAAAGTTGATTTTTCGTTATAACATGATTATTTATCATTCAAAATGATGTTTTCACTGATAAATATCATAGCCACACACTAACCATCTGTGTTTTGCACCATTTTATTCAGATGCAAAGGTACTGTTGTTTTGTGCATAATACATGCACCAAACTTTATTTCTCAACAAAATATGTGATAATATGATGAACATGTTTGTCTGCAATTACTTGTTTACTATAAATAATTTTAATTTGTTTTTTAAGCCTTTCAATGCTGTGTTTTTAACATTTGGATTATGTGTCTGTGGACTGGATTTAAAAAAAACAACAGCATATAAAGTGTTATGTCAACAGACTTTGACTTGTTCGAAGTAAAACTGGAGCATTATTACTTTTATTATATTATTTATGTCCACCCCACATTCTGTATTAATACAGTCTATACCTTTTTACATGAACTTTCAACAGTGACAGTCCAAAACTACTTTGAGCTGACCCCCTATTGCAAACATCTTTAAATAGATATGTATGACTTAGATCGGAACTGGATACGTTCGGTCTGTTGTTTACGTGCGTTATATACACACTTATTCGTGCTCGATTTTATTCAAATATGACTTAAATTGTATATATAAGAATCATCTTTCATTCCACGAAAAAAACTAAATTTGTCTCACGCAGTAGTGAAATTTGCATGTAACATGTAAAAGGTGGACTGGAACTGGTTCACTGTATGTATTACTTACGTTTTAATGACTGAAATTTTTATTTATTCATTCAAAACAACATTTACTTACCTAATTTATCGAACTATTTATTAACAAAAATACAATTATTTAGATATCTGTATTTTTTATAATATATATATATAAGGATTGCAAACTGAATACATAAGGAACATTCCATGACTGTGATTTTCGCTCGCCGTGCGGGCTACAGTATCAAACAATCAAGTCGTGCTATACCGAACACCAGATTCATGCAATATTCCCTATAACCAATCTGCAATAAAAATGCATGCTCATATAATGTATTAAGAACATGCGATAATATATTTTATGTGAAAGTATCCATTTATGTATTAAATTTGTAATGTATTAAAGCGATATCACTTTAGTACCTCTCTATACTAAAAAGAAATCCTTATAAGAAATACATACCCAACAGCTTTTATTTTATAGTGACAGTATATAGAAACTCGAAAAATTTACGTATCGAATACAACTTGTAAAATTAAAAAAAAAGTTTTTTCCATTGATTCCTTTTGTCATTGGTTTTGCTTAATATATTAAATTTCGCACAACTGTTAAAGGACGCCGTTCGGCCCATATGTGGGTTCCATACACTAAAGTATCAATTGTGTACTCCCAAACGGGTGCTAACTTTTACTAGTATACATACGTCATAAATGTTTTCGTAACATTTTTCCTAACAGTGCTGCAATATAATATCCATATGTAGTAGGTGTGGGGTGTGGGGTGGGGGCATGGCATACAAAGTCCATAGCTCTGTTTAATCCATTTTATTGACGCTGACCAACATATCCACAACGAAAGACCTAAACAAAACAATAACAATATCTTTACAAACAAATCAAAACATGCAATCCTATGAAATATTAATGAAATAAATATCACTATATTAAAAAATAGCACACATTTCATAATACAATAATACATAATGTTCAAGGAAGGGAAAGTGTTTTCTTACAATTTACAACTCACCAGGTTGGAATTGATCATAAGAATGGACTTACGTCCACCTGACGATCTTGGCAAATGCAAGCGTGGTCAGTAAATTTACAGTTAAATAAAACAGTTACAATAAGCATGTTGCAAAGGACTAATTCTTGATTATGATTGGGCATAACAACTGCATGTATTGCATCAGCTTTCATGTGTAAACGCACATTAAAGAAAGTGGATAGAATTCACACAAAAAGTAAATGTATGTTGTCTGAAAAGGGAGACATTAAATAGACATGTAATAAACATACGGGCCACATCAAGGAATAACCATATGGACGCCCTATGGGCCATACCATACAAACATGTTATATACAGCTCATACAGGTTTATAATGGACAAGTCCATATGGGACCCATACGCGAATGTTTGCTAAGGAAAGCGTAATTATGCTTTTAATTCTATTGTAAGGAAGGTTACGAAAGGGTACAATTTTAAAGTATGCTCATTGGTATTTACGGATGAAAACACTATTGATTGACACTATTAATTTTGATGATAAGCATTGATATACATCATAAATTCGTTGTGTTGATTGACGTCATGTTTAACACACAAGAATCCGACAATCCGACAGAGCATCAAACAGACAATAACAGGACCCCTTATAAAATAACGTAACAGAAGCAATAAAATGATGACACTTTACTGTCTGACTTTGCTGTTTTAACAACAGGATGAAACAACTGAAGATTGTCGTCGATTAAGATAAGTTGATTAAAACATCGGCTACGTCAGAAGCAGGCACAGATCGATACCATATGAACAATGTTTCCAAATAAAAAAGATGTGCTGTCAGTACGAGTTGAGCTTCGGAGCAGTGTCCAATCCACATGACATTGAACTTATTTACATTGAAAGAAACAAGTAGTGCAATATATGGTAGTATAAAGTATTATTCTTTAAACTAAATAAGAATAGATTATATTTTATATTGTAGATTTTTATTTTCATCTGACTTGTTTGAAGAACCGGTAACAGCCAAGCAAAACATCAAACCCGATGTTCCTGGTATGTGTATATTTGTATTTACAGATAGAGAATCCCGCACTGATATACGCCGAGCTGGACCTTGCTCCGGGAACTGCCACATTTCACAAGACCGCGGAAGAAGCTGTTACGACCTACGTGTCCATTGACTTCGCTGCTACTGCCAGAAATGTTGACACCGCAAAGTATTCGAAATAATTATCGTGGAGAATACAAGGTTATTGTTGTTCAGATGCAGATACGTTTAAGCGAGACCTAGACACCTTTACGACGAGCTTTGGAAATGCATTTTAAGTTTTCTGTATTCGACACATACCTGGTATTTAGTTTTTAATCCGATCGTTTTTTCGCGTTTTTCTGTCTTTTTAAGTGAAATAACAAGTGATGTTGTTTTTATAAAGATTCATTAGTGGTTCAATTTTGTACTTTACATGTACTTACACTATAAATACATGTATTTTGAAGGATTGTTTCATTTGGCTTTTTCGGAAGATGGCAATGAACGTTTCTTGTTAAGTTATTTATCAAGGATATTACATGGCAAAAATCTTACGTACATGTTCAAAATCAACAATTAGGGACGATCATTCAGAAACTATACTTTAGGCTTTATTGTTGACTGAGTTAAACTTAATTTCGTACGGCAAAAACATACATGTAATATATTTAATCCTACAATATACTGAAGACATTAGAAAGATAAATTATAAATTTAACATTTAAATAATAAATATCATCCTTAAAGCATTTGATGTTATATTGCTTATTTATAATAGTATTTGTCTTTTGCTAAAGAAAAATATGTATGCATGACAGTTATTTGACTGTATCAAATTTCTGTAATAAATATTTTGCGTCATAACATGGCTATAACATTGATAACAGTTCCTGCGGGTAATTTGTTTGGTTGACATTATTTGTTTCTTCAATAAGTCTGTCCTCCAACTGGTAAAAGCTGGTAAAAACATGTGATGTTTCATCTAAGAGCGTGCGTAACAGGCCATTAACCAGTGGTTAATTCTGTGAAATCACTGTTCATCACAGCGCATATGCAAGTCGTCGCAAAAAAACGTACGTCCAGCCTTTATGCGATAATTTTCAACGCGTAAAGAGCACAATTAATGGGTAAATGTTGACTTGCAAGGAATCTTTTTTAAATGACATTTTAAATAATCTTCATATAGAGAACAGCAACGAAACTAACTTATTTATAAACATAATAGAGTTTATTTTTCATTTGTGTCATTTCTGAAAAGCAGATCGCACAATCCAATCTACAAGCGATTTCAATATTAATTCTCGAGCATTATGAGTTAGAAACATGTACAGTCGTTTACGCTTGACCTGTATGTAACATAAAGAATGACAACGGTTACTGAAGGAACTAATATTATTTGTTAATATTGAATTAGTACTCTCCCTTTCACTGAAACTAAAACACCTTTTGTGGTCGTTGTCTTGAGAGAACTGCACAAAAACTCATGTAAACATCCTCACTTTTTTATGGAAATGTTATTGAAAAAAATTATTCAGTGTAGGTTTGCCGCAGATTAAATTTCGTTGTATAAGCCTAACGGAGTAACGAAAGCGCATGGACTGGTAACTACGTTGATTTCCAACGTCTCGAGTGTTTTCTTTTCCGATGATAAAACCAAGTTTAGATCTCAACCCCTGAGATACCAAACACAATCAATCAAACCAAAACATCCCCTAGTATTATGACAGGAACAACAATGATTTAATTGATAAATTATTTTGATGATAGTAATACGCAAAAGTTTGAAAAAATGTCATGTCGAAGCAGACTTTTGAAGAGTACATACATTGTATCTGCATTCGAATAGACCTTTGTTATTGACTTATTTAATATACTGCTAAATTAAGTATCATTTTAAAGTGAGTATACAAATCATTAGCTAGATATGATTTTGAGATTTAATTGAAATAGTTCCGGAGATATTCATAAGCGCAACTTTGTGAAATTTCAAGCCGAAGCAGACTTTTATTGAAAAGTACAAATTTCCCATTGCCTATAACTCTTTAAATATTTCTAATTTGAGTACCATTTAAAAGTTCATATCAAACCAATATAGCCGGATATTAAGTTTGTGAATTACCGGTAAATTTGAAAGTTTTCGAATTATATTGTACTGTAAATATTCTTCTTGTACTGGATCTGCAGATGATGGATTACTTACGTGGCGTAGCAAAGTCTTAACGACTTCTAAACAAGGTTTCGCTATAGCAATATAGGAAAACTGCCCCGTCTCCTAGTGGCCATGTTTTTCAATATACCAGAACCATGCCAAACTCGGTCGAGATATCATAACAACACATTTCGATCAAGCTTCATTAACATTGGACTAAAAGGGTGACTTCTAGCTGTATTTTTCGATCAAATTTTGCCCCATTCCGAATCTCTGAAGGTATATATTTTCCCAAATGACAGCCTAACATTTCCAATTGAAGGTTGCTAAAAACAAATAATAATAATAGATTTTGTAATCAATCTCAACTATAAGTCCATCTCCTATCCAGCTCTATAAGTTGAATCTTAGTAATTAGAACATGGAAAACTCTTGCATCATCAATTCAATAATATTAGTTACTAACAAAACAAACACACCAATTTCATAATTTTAGTAGAACGACTCGATTTTTTCCAATTCAAATCGCCCTGGCCCCATTCACAAAATCGTGAAAGAGAAAAACAACTGTCTAGAGTGTAAGTAATGTTTCACTATAGTCATATGCAAATAGATGTCCCGCCCACAGGCGACCATGTTTTTCAACAAACCGTAACCATTTCGGAACTCAGCTAAGATATATGAACGAATGTCCTGACCAAGTTTCATGAAGATTGGATTATATATGTGCTTTCTTGAATTTTGAACAGCTTTTTCTTTAATTGTTATCTCACGCGAACCATTTTCGAACTCGTCAAATATATTCGATTTTATTAGAAAACATTGGGACAAATGTTTTGACCAAGTTTCATGAAGATAAAAGCGAGATCAAGTTTCGCTCAGGTGAGCTTAAAGCAAAAACACTGACATCAAGATCGTCAGTAACGTAAATAAACTGTTTTCAATGTTACTATTTTCTCATATTTGAGAAATGTTAAAGAAGGATCTGTTAAGATTAAAAAGATAGTTAAGATAGTCGTGATAAAGGGAAATAATTTCAATTATTATTATTTTTAAAATATATTTGTCTGAATGTGTCAACCTGAGATTATGAAAGTGAAAGGACAAGAATACTACAAACGGAATAACTTTAACTTCCTTTTTATATATAATGACTACTGAATTTACTATGTAAGGTAATTCACATGTTATTCACAGTTCGGCGTTTCGAAATTAAGACAATAGAGGCAACCCGACTTGCGTTAACTTAAAATTACCAGTCATTTCAATTATTGTAACGCATTTTTGTACACGGTTTTGCTGCACGCAACGTGCAATGTTGGCATCGATTTTAGACATATTCAATGATTTATTCTTATAAAATGTTAAGATATCTGCACAAACTAGAAGAAAAACTGTCTTTCATGCACTTAAGATTTTTGCAAATGTATTTCAATAACTTGAGATATTTGCAAAAATAAAGTTCTTAGCGGTGTGTTTACATTGTGTTCAGCCCGTGGATAAACCTGTGTGAACCCCATTTATCCTTATCCGGGCAACCTGTATATGGAATATTACCCGCCTCTTGTGGCAATGATTTTTAATAGAACATTAATAGAACAAAGACGAGATGTGCTGTGTCAGAAGAATGAAAAATATTGACGAAACACATTCGCTTCATTTTGATGTTTGATAAGGAACAGAAAAGTGCCCTGAAAGAAAGCAAAAATAATGATGATATCTAAACACTATTTATGTGGATGTGTATGTACCCTCCGAAGATATATATGATGAATATTTATAATTAAATAACCTTTTAATGAACATAAATCATACTGGGTGAACTATGATGCAATCACTTGCATATTATTTGGTGTACTATTAATTTATTTATTAAAATGTAATTGTATTTGATAACAATATCGTGAATCTATTTTGTATGACAGATTCCTTAATTGTTTGCGATGGAATTTATGAGTGCTGAAATGGAAATTGACAACATATTTTTAAAATGCTTTAAGTTTCTGCGCGATAGAGCTAAACTAAAAAGTGTTCAACTATGGCGGCAAAACATTAAATTAATTACTGCTATTACTTATTCAGTCTTTATAGTAAGGTACCTCAGGATTAATAACCAACACCGTCCTAAGCGACAAACAATTTGACATTGGTATGGACTACATTGTAGTTGTGGAAGCACCACTATATATGTGTAGTGGTGTTGTTTTATTGCTTACTTTTATTTGCTGTTAAATTGTTAATACGTCTATGAACTATTGTCGTTGTCGAATAATCAGTAACTTGAAAGCGTTTCTTGACCCAGCAAGATAATCCGCTAGTTATTTTCATCATCATTAATAAATTACGGTACATTCATACAACAGACGCAAGATAAAGAACAATATTTAATTATTCAATCTGGTCAAACTTGTAAAAAAAATACATTAAGCAGATACACAATTTATAGTAAAAATACAGGTTTGTAGATGTTTTTTCTTGCCAATATGCGTTAATATTATATAGCTGCTTTGTTCTTGTTAGTTTTTAGAGATCTGACCACGTGGTTTGGTTCCCCTCTCCAGCTCGCGCTTCTTGCTGATGTAGTCCCAGATGTTTGAAAGGCCGGTCACCACGCAAGCGCCAAGCGCGCTCCTTATGACGCTCATTTCAGCAGCGTCGTACCATTCGTCTACACACCCGTCATAACCCTCGACGTTTGTGATCGTCGTTATACCGTTATATCCGCCGATAGCGAATATCATGTCGTCAAGAACAGCCGTGGCAAAATTGCTCCTCGGACTTAACATGTCGGCGACAGGCGTCCACGAGTTAGTGGCTGGTTTGTAGCGTTCGCACGTGTTCATCCGTGAGATTCCGTTGAAGCCTCCCAACGCGTACAAGTATCCCCTGTAAGCGGCAACTGCGACGCCGCTTCTGCGGTTCCGCATGGGAGCGATCATGGTCCACTGGTTGTTGCGAGGGTCGTAATACTCACAGTTGTTCAGGCACTCAGTCCCATTGAAGCCGCCACATATGTAGATCCGGTTGTTTAGCGCGGCGGCACTGGCGTCGCTACGTTGATGGTTCATCGGCTGTATCAGAGACCACTGATTGAGGCGCGGGGAGTAACGTTCGGCAGTGTTTAATCTTTGGCCACTTTCGGACCCCCCTAACGCGTAAATAAACCCGTCCAGTACAGCTACACTTACGTAGCATCGCTTGGTATTCATTGATGAAACATCCGACCAAGTTCTGGTTCGTGTATCAAAGCAACATACGCTGTTCAAGCTTTCGTTCCCGTCGAAACCCCCGACAAGGTATATGCGGTGTCCGATGCATGCGGTGCCGTGATACGCCCGGCGTCGCGAATTCGAACAGTCTACGGAGATCCACTTATCTGTCCGTGTGTCGTACGTCTCCACCAAGTTGGTCGGCGATCCGCCACTCCACCCGCCGACAGCAAACAGCACCTCGTGCGGCACCCGAGGCCGATTGAAGTTAGTTTCGACATCCATCAACTTTTCGAATTCCGTATCTAAATCATACAGAAGCTTTAAAATGTCTATAACAATAGCCTTGCATGAGTCCGAGTCCTTCACATAGGGGTGAGGCTTCACTTTCTCCACGAAAAAGTGGGTTGTAAGAAGTCCGAGTCGCATGGAGCGCAGCAGCAAGGCCATGTGCTCCTTTCGGCGCTCCGGGTCAAAGTCAATCCAGCGTACAACGGCATCAAACACCAGCTCCTCATTTTTCACGTTCAGTTCATCTCGCGATAGAATATCAGCTAGCTCGTCGGCGCTCAGGTTCAGAAATTCGCTACTCTCTGTCATCACCGTCAAAAAGTCGTACATGATCACCTTAAAGCTATTACGCTCCAATATATGGCAGAAATAAGCCTTGGCAAATTTGTGTATTCCTATGCAGTTGTCCGGCGTCAACTCGGAGGTCAGGAAGTCGCTGCATGCTTTCACAATCCCCATTACGTGGAACTGATCGGCGGCCGCAAGTAACTCTTCAACATTATCGGCATCGACCTCCACTCTCCCTGTGTACGCGTACTCGATTATTACCTTCATCAATTCCGCCGAAATACCGGGAACGGACACTTGAGAGCGGTCGGTTTTGAATAGCTCGTTCGTAAAGAGAGCGCGGAAATACGGACTGCACGCCGACATTATTGGTCGGTGTACCCGGAAGCTCTGCCCGCCGGCTTTGATTAATCCGTCCGTGAGTTGCCCAGATAGGCGCAGTTCGTTTAAAACCTGGTCCGAATTAAATAGCAATCTGCAATTCATACGGTCGATACCGCTAGTAGTGTCTTCCCAATCCATCGAGTCCATAATTTTACCGATGCTTTATGTATTTAATCGTGGAATTTGAAAGAACTAAAATAAAATCTGTGGATGCATTCGTATTCTACACAGAGTTTTATGAAAAAAACTACGTCGTTACTGCCTCTAAGAAACGACGTCAAATTTCACTGTGACGTCATTGAAGCGTTATTAAAAAAACGTGCCGATGCCACGTTTATGCTTTCATTTGACGCTGTCAGAGTAAATTTTCAAATTGACGTGTCATTTTACGGTCTTTTCTACCCAGTAAAATTTATTTGAAATGAAAATATGCTGCTTTTTATACCTACAAATCGAATTTAACTTATTTTTTGCTGAAATATACACGTTAGCATCTTCAGACTATTGTTTGGTCTGTGAATTTAAACCGAAGAGTGCTACATTTGAGTCCGTTAATATCAAACGAGTATTCTCTTTTCCGTCTGTGAATATCAGTTGAGATGAGCTTTATTGGGTGCTGGATGTTTCGGTAAATGACCAGTTCGGTAAATTGATTTATAGAGTAAAAGTCGTGGATGTTTCGGTAAATTGATTTTATATAGGAGGTATACCTACAACGAGGTGTTAATGACACCTATTATCGGCTTACAATAACATTAGGGGCATTTATTTGCAAACAGTGGATTAATTTTGATGTACATTAATTGAGTTGTTTGGTACTAATTAAATTATCTGTTTAAATGTACGATGTTTGCAAAGTGTTATTATTAATTATCCAGGCTTGCAACCTATTAAATTTCTAATCGATGGAGGTAAATTATATATTAAGGTCATGATCGTTTTGTATTTTATATATGTTTTTAAACATTTAGTTGATAAATACCTTAATTAAAGCAGTTAAAAAAAATATAATAATGTGGCTCTTACAAGAGGTGGCCTCCACGTGGCAAGAGCTGGGCAACATATTCATTATGTTGGCAAACTACCTCATGTTTATGTAATGGTTAATTTTCGGTGGTTTAAAATAATAAGATCAAATATGTTTGTTTCGTATGTAAATAAATTTCTCGCTTTTTTTTCCTACAAACAGTTCTGCACATAAGGTATTATTCTTAAAATAATCTAGATATTTATGTTTAGATCGTGAACATGCTTTAACACTGGTGGCCGAGTTTTTACATACACGACCAGTAACTTTCAAACTGTGAAATAAACAAACGTTTTCCTTCTTTAATCATGTTTACCAAAAAATACTGGTGGTGACATCAAAGGATGTTTATTTGTGGTAAAAATAACATTATTATGTAATTAGGTAATTATAAAATTATCATGGTCATTGTCAAATAAGAAATCAATGAGAGGATGAAGAGAAAATTTTCGCGGGTTATCGAGTAATTATGGTAAGTGTTGTTGCTCAAATGTTAAAGTATGTATATAGGCAGATGATTTCTTTTACTGTATCATACAATCATGGCTGAACATCCATGTATTTACTGCAATATTGAGGTCATTTCTCGTGCGCACGCTATTGCATGTGATTCATGTGGAAGATGGAGTCACCGTAGACACACCATTTATTTATTGAACCGATTTGTTAGGGCAAAAAATGATATCAGTTATTTTGGCCGTAAAACCCATTGTTCCAGTACAGTAGTCAGGTGCCAGTGTATTAATTTGATAAGATAATGATCATCACGGCAGCTTGCTATTACACAGTGTATTCATTCGGCTGGCGTTGTGTTATATGTCAATTTTATCAGTTTTCAAGTATGTGTATCTCTTCGCTTAACTCAACGTTCAATGACACGCGCACTTAACATAATTATAAAACATAACGCGTATCATTATATTACTTTTTATTAATTACGTACACGTTTTAAATTTTATATATTGTTTTTTTGTGTGTTTTTCGCAACCAGAAAGAAATAATAAAACATATAAATAAATATAAAATTCAACATGAAACCTTTATTCTTTAATCATAAAAAACTTTTTAAAATAGCATTAAACGTAATTGCAGAGCTTACATTTATTCCGCCATAAATCATTATTTCTT
Source organism: Dreissena polymorpha (assembly GCF_020536995.1). NCBI lineage: Eukaryota > Metazoa > Mollusca > Bivalvia > Myida > Dreissenidae > Dreissena > Dreissena polymorpha. Next base: position 84,632,078 of record NC_068358.1, read on the forward strand.
ATTTTTACTATTATGTTATAATTTTGTTAATTAAATAAAAGCACCAATTTAAAAACCAAACAACAGTATTGCGTTATTTAAATCGTAAAATTAACTAAATTCTTTACCTTAGGCATGGCATTAATTACTCAACTCAAAAGTAATCCACAGTTTGCAAATAAATGCCCCCAATGTTATTGTAAGCCGATAATAGGTGTCATTAACACCTCGTTGTAGGTATACCTCCTATATAAAATCAATTTACCGAAACATCCACGACTTTTACTCTATAAATCAATTTACCGAACTGGTCATTTACCGAAACATCCATAACCCGCTTTATTTCAGTATGTGAACATAAATGAGACAGGACTTTACAGTCTGTGCAAATCAACTGAGATGTGCTATATTTCATTCAATGAATATGAATCCAGATAAGCTACATTCTTGTACCAGAATTTTGACTGAGATGAGCTATATTTAATGATATGTGTATATTAACCCAGATGCGGATATTTGTATCCATAAGTATCAACTGTGATGTAAATTGGAGGAATATTGTTAAGATTCTGGGCAATTGAACTATTGACACATGAAATACAGTTTCACAGAACGTTCAAAGTATACGAAACCGAGATGTGCTATACATTGTATCTGAGTAAAATGAGATGTGCTTTATTTCAAAATGTGATTATTTAACAAATATTTGCTATACTTCATTCTGTGAATTTCAAGCGAGATGTGATGTATTTTATTATGTGAATGAATATCATCCTGATGTACTATATTTTAGAATTTTTTATCTTGAAACCAGGAGTCCAATATTTCATTTTGTGTTTTTGAACCAAAATGTGCTATATCGCAATCGGTGAAATTTTCATGTTCACAAATCATATTTTCAACCAGAAAATTTGGTTATTTAAATATATAAATAACATCAAATTATTCAAAACTGCATTTTATTTTGGCACAAATAATTATATAAGCCTACACAGAAACATGAAGTGCATAAAATAATCCTGTAAACCATGATTTAATTATGTAAATAGTTAAATGAACACATTTTGCAAATATTATCAAATAAGGACTAGATCAATTTAAACAAGTTGACACTGTAAACTAACTGCTAACTGCTAACAACATGTACACAATATGTGTATGTTATGCATAGTAAAACAAATCATGTAAGAAGACTGCTTAACATTGCAGTGACAGTTTTAAAATAAAAATAAACTCGCCAGACTGGACAAATGCCATAAAGCTGATTCAGCTAGTAAAACTTTAGGGTTGGAGCATGCATTTATAGTAAACACTAGCAAACACTTATTGTATACCATGCTGATTAAATAAAGGCAATATAATAATGTAAGTTATTGCAGTAAATGTTTAAAAGCTATGATAATTTCACATAAAACAAAACTGTAAGTAAAATACAACTTAATCGTGAACACAACACTGTCATTATAAGTGATAACAAAAATAAATGTAGTAAACATATAAAATTAGACAAGAAACTGACAATCACAAAACATCAAATGCCAATCAATAAAATTAAGAACACAACCAGACGCAATAACCTTATGCATTATTTGTCATTTTCTTTTGTTTAAGTTATTATAAGTACGGCTTACAAATAGTAAATCATGGCTTGTACTGCTGTATAAACACTTAAAACAGGCTTGATGTGTTTAAAAACAATAAAAACTTTCAGATACAGCAGATATATGTGACTATTTACATTAAATACCATATTAACACTTTTATTTAGGGACACGTATATCCTTGTTTAGCTCATGTTCCTAGATATAGATCTTCTTTGATTTCCAAGAACAATCTTTCTGATCATGATTGTCAACATTTTCAGATTTGTTTTGTTAAAAGACAAATAAACTATGTTAAGTCCTTCTTGGGGTACCTCCCTCGTGGTTAAACTCCAACATATACATATAGAGCTCTATATAGTTGTTAATTGGCTGGTAATTGATACTTCATAATTTTGTTATAAAATAGTACATACAACAAGACACAACAAAATGAACATCTTGGCACATATGTGCAAGATTAAAATAATTTGTTTGACAATCTTTTTAAACAATATACTTTAATTATATGTGTCGTGTTCTGAGAAAACTGGGCTTAATGCATGTGCCTAAAGTGTCGTCCCAGATTAGCCTGTGCAGTCTGGACAAGCTAATCAGTGACAACACTTTCCGCTTTTATGGTATTTTTAGTTTCAAGGAAGTCCCTCTTTACCAAAAATCAAGTTTAGGCAGAAAGTGCCGTCCCTGATTAGCCTGTGTGGACTGCACAGGCTAATCTGGGATGACACTTAACGCACATGCATTAAGCACAGTTTTCTCAGAACAAGCCTCATATTATCAGGGTATGAAATACCTTATCATGGTATACTGGAAGACAGTCACACCAGTCTTCTCTCACTAGAAGCTTACTATTTGGCACATGCATAAGATGCCTATGCATCATAGAACCAATACAAGTCATTGAAAAAGTTAATATTATAAAGAAGACAATTCTTATCTATATGAGCAACACTCTGGGGTAACAAGGCCTAATGCCAATGTGTCAAGTATCTTCCCAGATTAGCCTGTGCAGTGGTTAATAAGACAGAACAGGCTAATCTGGGACAACACTTTATGCACATGCCTTCCTGAATTCTGTTTCCTACCGTGCTGCTAATATTAACTGGAAGGGCAATTCAGAATTACAATGAACATTACAAATACATAATTTTTATGGAGATCAACATAACCATTATGCATAACAGTAAACAATCAAACTCATAATGAACAAATATTTCACAATGTTTTACCTTAACCAACTACTTAAAACAAAATAATCAAAACAAAACCATTAACAACAGCCACTGTTCTTTGGCAATATTTGGCAAGCAAATAAATAATAAGTGCTATGATTATAACACGTTAATTTTATGTCATGAAACAAATAAAGCAATAAAAGGTAAAAATGACTAGAACAAAATAATACATAAGCAAGTAGACATTATTTGTATTTTTTTTAAATATAACATGTTTATGTACAACCTTAAAGTATTGACTATTCGTCACAGGCTCACAGATACAATTACCCCAAAACGACACATGTTCGGCCACAGAAAGCTTCCTTATGCTTATAGATGAACATTCACATCTCTGGGTTGCATTGACCTTAGAGCTTAGGAAATAGTGTTGCTAATACCTGCTCTAAGAATACGGCAACCTTGACTAAATTTCAATATTTCCTGATAAATAATGAAATTCCAATAAAGCTGTATCTTTTCAATAATTAAAATGTAGGTCTTTTTGACTTCAAACTGTGAGATATGTTAATAGGTGTTGCACAGAGCTTAGCGTTTCTAAATAAGTAACACCATACGAGAATGGTACATGCATGTAACAATGAACTTTCAAAAAGGGAAACAACATACCATCTCCATATATTGATAATTTGTGAAACGTTTTATTCACATTGCCTCAATAATGGTACGGTTATGATGCATAAATTGATTGATGGACTTTCACTCTGTGGATGGCCAAAAAATAAAAAAGGCAAACAGCAACAAATAGCAAACAACTAAACTTGACTAAAATAATGTTGAAATAAAAATAAATAAATACAAGTATTTGCAACTCCTGAATTTCTTAAAGCCAGTACAGTCTAAATGACTAAATAAATCTGTTAACAAGAGCTACCCTAGACAGCATGCCCAACTATTCATCTGCTTTGTGAGTATCATGTAATATTTCTGTCACCAAATAGATAACCACAAAGCTGAACATCTGTAGCACCGGTAGTATAATGGTTTATGTAAACTAAAACATTAACAGTAATTTATTAAAACAAGAAATGTGACAATGCCAAAAAAATTCTTTTTTTAACAAATTATTTTAGTTAAATTGAACATGCTAAGAAAGGTCTGCATATAAAGTACACCTGTACCTTCACATAAAATTACAGCAATATACCACCATCCAGACAAGCTATTGAAGGAAACCTTTTTCTCTAAAGAAACATGGACCTTGACTAAACAGGGCAAAATGCAACTCAAACCTAGGTCTGTATGTAAGCTACATGTGTGAAGATACTGATATGGAGATGATGAATGTTAACCTTATCTGGACCAATACACAGTCGCCGACGCCGACATTTGATTGAGTAGATTAGCGTGGACTATTGGAAGAATAGTCCAGCTAAAAATCAAAAATGAAATTATTTCAACCTTCAGTGAATATTATGCCCTTCCTAAGAAGAACAATAATTTCCATACACAAAATGCACAGAAATTCTGGTTCAATGTCACACAAAAAACTTGGATAGCTTTTGGCTTACAAGATCACAGATCTAGAGTTTAAAACACTGAGCACATGAACTTATCGATTTTGTGTCCTTTGAAATGTCTGCAGACTGGGAATCTGGTACCAGTCTTCGACTGCGTATTTCCTCAGTAAGTATGGTGGCCATGTCTATAAATAGTTTGTCCACGTTGTCTGCCTCTTTGGCAGAGGTTTCGAGGAATTTCATCTCGTATCGATCTGCAAACTGCTTCCCAATGTGTGTGGGTACTTCCCTTGCATCACCCCGGTCAGTCTTATTACCTGAAACAGCATACATAAATTGAAGCCCAAACCAAAAATTGTGTTATTCTATAAACAGTAATATAAGGTTGGGCTTGATTTTGTTTTTATTAATACTTAAAGAAACAATTTGGACAAAACTATCAATGAAAACAAGACATTTGCACATAGTATACAGATGATCTTACATTGAATTTTTGATCTCAATATTGACCATGACCTATTAAGAGTGACCTTGACCTTTGAGGTCGAGAGATGGATGTTTAACGTGACATACACTTGTTTTATGATGGTTTACTTTTGTGGGAATGCTGTATGTAGTAAATGCTGCCTCTTTACAAGGTTTGCATAAGTGTCTACAATCAGACAAATATGGATTTTACAGACAACAACAACTTTGTTTTTAGGAAACACAAATGTTTTCTTATTCAACAAAGACTTTGGGTTAATCCCTAATACATGTATATGCAAACACATAATTTCAGTGATTTATTGTGGGCTTTTTTTGGAAATAACATATGAACTTTAACTTACCTATATTAAATAATTGCAAAAGCAACTAAAAAACGTGACCAGATTTTAAATATTGTATACATGAACAAATGCAAAATATACTATAAACATATTATTGCATTTGTGAAAAGTTTAACAGGCTAACATTTTACACTTAAGTACATGGATTTTATATAATTAAACAAGAGGGCCTGAAAGGCCCAAAGTCGCTCACCTGAGATAAAAAGATATTATTGGGACAAATCTTCTGACAAAGTTTTATGAAGATCAGAAAATAAATGTGGCCTCTAGAGTGTTTACAAGGTTTTACTATAGCCATATAAGGAAAAATGCCCAGCCCCTGGCAGCCATGTTTTTAAACCAACAGGCATCATTTTTGAACTCATCCAAGATATTATCGGGATTAATCTTCTGACCAAGTTTCATGAAGATCGGACAGTAAATGTGGCCTGTAGAGTGTTAGCAAGATTTTACTATAGCAATATAAGAAAAAATGCACCGCCCCTTGGAAGCCATGTTTTCAAGCAACCATAATTATTTTCGAACTCATCCGAGATATCATTGAGACCAATCTTCTGACCAAATTTCATGAAGATTGGAAATAAATGTGGCCTCTAGAGTGTTAACAAGGTTTAACTATAGCCATATCTAGCCATATAAGGAAAAACGCCCCCACCCCCTGGTGTCCATGTTTTTAAAGCAACCAAAACCATTTTCGAACTCATCCAAGATATCATTGGGACAAATCTTCTGTCAAACTTTCATGATGATCAGAAAATAAAAGTGACCTCTAGAGTGTTAACAAGGTTTTACTGTAGCCATTTAAGGAAAAATGCCCCACCCCCGTGGTGGCCATGTTTTTCAACCAACCAGCATCATTTAAATTCGTCCAAGATATTATTGGGATGAATCTTCTGACTGAGTTTCATGAAGATCGGACTATAAATGTGGCCTCTAGAGTGTTAACAAGATTTTACTATAGCCATATATGGAAAAATGCCCCGCCCCTTGGCAGCCATGTTTTTCAAGCAAACGTAACCATTTTCAAACTCATCCAATATATCAATAAGACAAATCTTCTGACCAAATTTCATGAAGATTGGACAAAAAATGTGGCCTCTAGAGTGTTAACAAGGTTTTACTATAGCCATATAAGGAAAAAAGGGAAAAATGCCCGCCCCCTGGTGGCCATGTTTTTCAATCAACCGGCATCATTTTCAAACTCGTCCAAGATATTATTGGGATGAATCTTCTGACCAAGTTTAATGAAGATTGGACAATAAATGTGGCCTCTAGAGTGTTAACAAGATTTTATCATAGCCTTATATAGCCATATAAGGAAAAATGCCCCGCCACTAGGCAGCCATGTTTTTCAAGCAAAGGTTACCATTTTTTAACTCATCCAAGATATCATTAGGACAAATCTTCTGAGCAAGTTTAATGAAGATCGGAAAATAAATGTGGCCTCTAGAGTGTTAACAAGGTTTTACTATAGCCATATAAGGAAAAATGCCCCGCCCCCTGGCGGCCATGTTTTTCAACCAACCGGCATCATTTTCGAACTCGTTCAAGATATTATTGAGTTGAATCTTCTGACCAAGTTTCATGAAGATCAGACAATAAATGTGGCCTCTAGAGTGTTAACAAGATTTTACTTTAGCCATACAAATCCATATAAGGAAAAATGCCTCGCCCCTTGGCAGCCATGTTTTTCAAGCAAACGTAACCATTTTCGAACTCATCATCAAGATATCATTGAGACCAATCTTCTGACCAAATTTCATGAAGATTGGACAATAAATGAGCCCTCTAGAGAGTTAACAAGGCAAATGTTGACGCCGCACAACGCACAACGGACAAAAGGCGATCACAAAAGCTCACCATGAGCATGTTGTGCTCAGGTGAGCTAAAAAAAGATTAATTTAACTAATTATGATCAACATTACACAAAACATCTAAAAATGTCTTAACCCAAGAATGAACTTAAGTCTTTACAAAGTTACACTCCAAGTCAATGACATACCAACAAGGTAGGACATGACTTTCTGATTTGCAAACGACTCAATGTCGACCATCCACTGGGGCAGAGCGTCGAAAGTGTTCTGAGAGCAAACATCGTAGACCAGAACTAGGCCATGTGCAGCTCGGTAGTAGCTCTGAGTGATGGAGCGGAACTTCTCCTGTCCAGCAGTGTCCCAGATCTGGAGCTAGAACAAGAAATATACAGCAGTATGGCAATGGGAAGCAAGATATAGCTAGATGGAAGAATATACAAAGGTAAGGCAATGTGGGGTGTTAGCTATAGCTAGAACAAGGAAGATAAAACAGTAAGGCAATAGGGTTGCAAGCTATAGCTAAAATATGTAATATACAACCGTAAGGCAACAAGGCAACAGGCGTGCAAGCCTAGATCTGGAGATAGAACGAGGATTATACAACCATAGGGCAATTGGGGTGCAAGCAATAGCACAATGAGGAATATACAATGGTTAGGCAATGTGGGATGTAAGCTTTAGCTTGAATGAGGAATATACAACAGTAAGCATTGGGGGTGCAATCTATAGCTAGAATGACTCAATTTGAATAAGGAATAAACAACAGTACAGCAATGGGGTGTAAGCTAGGTAGCAAGCTATACTTTACTAATGATATGATGTCTTGCATAAGATACTATATAATAACAGAATTTCATTTGACTCTAGAAGTTCAAGAACAATTTGCGCAATACATGACCTTGTGATTTCCGCCTCCCTTAAAGGTCTGGTGAACTGTTACCACCCACCAATTCCGTCAGCCATAATCACTGTGTACTGATGTTTTATTGTCAGAAGTCTACTAGAGTTCAACACGCAGTAATAGGAGTTTAATCATTTCAGTATTCAACCCTCTCATGCCATGCTTATTAAAACATTCTTTAATTGTTCATCATTACCAATACATAATTAAATTGATATTAATGCCTGGCAATACGGCTTCATAATAAAGTATGAGAAAGATAAACAAGAGCACCGCCTTGCGGGTGCAGACTGCTCATCTATTTTTCTTTTTAAAGGTGTAGGGACCTATCTCAATTTCAATCACAAAGGAGGGAGGGGTGGAGTGGAGAGGGGTGTATAGTGTGGGGGTGTGGTCATTTATAACATTATCTTCCAAAAATGCAAAAAAAAATGCAAAGAAAAAATTAATTTTTGTTGTTGAGGGGGGGGGGGGGAGGATTCTTGGGTGGGATGGTTGGACGGTATTTCAAAAATAAAATAATAAAAACAAATATTTGTGTTTTTTAACCATGTTTGAAAACAACAAGACATGTGTTTGTCAGAAACACAATGCCCCCAATTGCGCCGCTTTGATTTATTTATTTTTTTTTACCTTTGACCTTGAAGGATGACCTTGACCTTGAACTTCCACCACTCAAAATGTGCAGCTTTATGAGAACACCGCTTTGAAATATTATTTTTTTTACCTTTGGCCTTGAAGGATGACCTTGACCTTGAAGGATGACCTTGAACTTCCACCACTCAAAATGTGCAGCTTCATGATAACGCCGCTTTGAAATTATTATTTTTTTGACCTTTGACCTTGAAGGATGACCTTGACCTTGAAGAATGACCTTGACCTTGAACTTCCACCACTCAAAATGTGCAGCTTCATGAGAACGCCGCTTTGAATTTCGTAAAAAAAATTTGACCTTGAAGGATGACCTTGATCTTGAACTTCCACCACTCAAAATGTGCAGCTTCATGATAACGCCGCTTTGATTTTTAAAATTTTGTTTGACCTTTGACCTTGAAGGATGACCTTGACCTTGAAGGATGACCTTGACCTTGAACTTCCACCACTAAAAATGTGCAGCTTCATGATGACGCCGCTTTGAATTTTTTTATATGTTTTTTTACCTTTGACCTTGAAGGATGACCTTGACCTTGAAGGATGACTTTGAACTTCCACCAGTGAAAATGTGCAGCTTCATGAGAACGCCGCTTTGAATTTTTTAAAAAAAATTTTACCTTGAAGGATGACCGTGAATGATGACCTTTACCTTGAACTTCCACCACTCAAAATGTGCAGCTTCATGAGATACACATGCATGCCAAATATCAAGTTGCTATCTTCAATATTAAAAAAGTTATGGCCAATGTTAATGTTTTAGGACAGACAGACGCCATATATTTGACATTTGACCTTGAAGGATGACCTTCACCTTTATTTTTCACCACTCAAAATGTTCAGCTCCATGAGATACACATGCATGCCAAATATCAAGTTGCTATCTTCAATATTGAAAAAGCTATGGCCAATGTTAAAGTTTTCGGACGGACAGACACCATAAATTTGACATTTGACCTTGAAGGACGACCTTGACCTTTCACCACTCAAAATGTGCATCTCCATGAGATACACATGCATGCCAACTATCAAGTTGCTATCTTAAAAGTGAAAAAGTTAAGGCCAATTTTAAAGTTTTTTTCGAATGGACAGACAGACTGACTGACATACTGACAGACAGTTCAATTGCTATATGCCACCCTAACGGGGGCATACAAATTATTTTTTTGGGGTGGGGGTGGGTGGGGGGGGGGGGTATAGTGTGAGGGTGTGGTGGTCATTTATTAGATGATCTTTAATTAAAAAAATAAAATAATGGGGGGGGGGGGTGGATTCGGAGGGGGGGGGGGGGGGGTCATGGGTGATGGTTTGGACGGAGTCAATTGTGGTATGTCAGGTAAGAGTTGTTTTGTCAAAGTATCAATCGAACCTAATCATAAATAAAGAAGTTATGGCAATTTTAGCAAAATTTTATAATTTGACCTTGAAGGTCAAGATCATTCAAAGGTCAAGGTAAAATTCAACTTGCCAGGTACAGTACCCTCATGATAGCATGAAAGTATTTAAAGTTTAAAAGCCTTGATACTTTAGAAGTAAAGTGGATCTAAACACAAAATGTAACCATATATTCAAAGTTACTAAGTCAAAAAAGGGCCATAATTCCGTAAAAATGACAACCAGAGTTATGCAACTTGTCCTTTACTGTCCCCTTATGATAGTTTGCGAGTGTTCCCAGTATGAAAGCAATATCTATGATACTTTAGGGGTAAAAAGGACCAAAACACAAAACTTAACCAAATTTTCAAGTATAAAGGGCCCATAATTCCATCCAAATGCCAGTCAGAGTTACATAACTTTGCCTGCACAGTCCCCTTACGATAGTTAGTAAGTGTTGCAAGTATGAAAGCAATAGATTTGATACTTTAGGAAAAAAGTGGACCTAAACACAAAACTTAACCAAATTTTCAATTTTCTAAGTATAAAAAGGGCACATAATTCTATCAAAATGCCAGTCAGAGTTACATAACTTTGCCTGCACAGTCCCCTTATGATAGTTAGTAAGTGTTGCAAGTATGAAAGCAATAGCTTTAATACTTAAGGAATAAAATGGACCTAAACACAAAATTTAACCAAAATTTTCCATTTTTTTTAAGTATAAAAAGGGCACATAATGCTGTCAAAATGCAAGCCAGAGTTATCTTACTTTGCCTGCCCAGTCCCCTCATGATAGTAAGTAAGTGTACCAAGTTTGAATGCAATAGCATTGATACTTTATGAGAAAAGTGTACCTAAACGCAAAACTTAACCGGACGCCGACGCCAAGGTGATGACAATAGCTCATAATTTAAAAAAAGATAATTGATGAGCTAAAAATGATGATTTTCATCTTTATGATACATGTAGATCTGAAGAAAGCACTGACCTTGACCTTGTCCCCGTCAATCTCCACTGTTTTTATCATGAAGTCCACGCCTATAGTGGCAGCCTGGCCAGGGGGAAATAAACCCTGCAAATCAGAAAGTAACACATATGAACAACTAAATTTACATTCAAGAATACAAATTTTACTCATAATTAACTGACATACATGTAACAGAAGATAGAAGAACACTAAACAAAGGAAAACTAGAAAGTAGAAACTGAAAAATAGTCAAAGACAACTTTAAATTACTTTCCTCTAACTAAAAAATATATAATTGTATATGTTTTTTTATATGATAATTATTAGTAAATTGTTAAGGTTTAGATTAAATAATAACTCATTCAATTCCTTCATAAAGCTGTAAGATCTATAAGCAGTGATAATTTTAGGATTTGAAAGATGAGTCCTGAAGATGATTTGTTTTGAAAGAATCAGTTTTCTAAGAAAACAATGGGCCCCAAAGATTTCAAGTACCGTATTTTTCGGGGTATAAGTCGCGACTTTTTTACAGGCAAAAGTAACATGCGTCGTATGCCCCGGAGCGTCTTATGTATGTACAAAATCGATTTTTCCAAAGTCAGAATGTCAAATTTTTAAGTCAGAATTGCATAAATCCGCGAGTTTGATAACCATTGTCGGTAATTTGTTTCGCTGTTTTTGTAACACAATTTTATTTTACACATAGTCGGTTACACACTACTAACGATAATATTGGGGTACTATACAGTACCATAACGTAAATAAAACAACGCAACAAAAAAAGTAGTCGTCTGCTAAATTTATTTTACGAGCTAACCTTACAATTTTTTAAAACAATTTGAAACAAAAAATAACAAAGTACAACAAACAAACACAATATCAATGAGAAGCAGAGTATACAACAATAAGTATACAATCAGATACAGCACAATAAAAGTTCACATCATTTATTCGCCATGGTCGTCGACATCGGAGAATCCGTCAGCGATGTCCCCAGTGTGCATTACAAGCGTTTATTGGTATGCCTGCGATACCACATGTCTGCAAACCTGAGATCTCAAATACCCTTTAACCATCTGTGATATATGAACGAACATAATCTCTCCATGGGAGACGATGTTCCCAGTGTGGATTAAAAGCATTTATTGGTAAGCCTGGTACACCACATGTCTGCACACTTGTATTAAGATTATCACGATAAGAATATAAGCACTTCTCATAACAGGCCTCATTTTAATATTCATCATAAAAATGCTTGTGTTACCAATTTGAGAATGCCAGTATACTTTATGCTACAAAAGTTTTGCAAACAATACACATTAAAACAAACATACATCGCTATACTTTTTTAATAAAATGGTACATTTACTTTTTATGAAACAGCAAATGCTGCATTTATAGCCTAAATGCAGTTTATTACACAATACATGTAATTGTTTTTTATTTTGTTTTGTTGTATTATCAAATTCGCTTATTTAAATTCGTATTTCCAATTTTATTGCTTACGCCACGTTTATGCTAGTCACATCTATAGCTCATGTACTTTTCTTTGTTCTGTTAGAAAGGCGCGAAAATTAGCGTGGGTGTATACACTGTTGAAGAAAAACTGTGTAGCAAAGAGAATGCTGTATCTTTGACGTTACGCTCATTTAGGTAGTTTATTATTGAAACAGACAATGTTCTGTGTACTGATTTACAGGAAAATCTGGTCAAGACTGGATTTAATTTTGGTAATTATGAAAACATGATCAGCAGATTTTACACTGCGATGTTTTGACAAAACAGATACAAATGTGCGAATGCAACGGCTTGCGGATAGGGTCAAATATTACCGGTAATACATTGTTCTGAATGACGTTTTTGTTTAAATTAATACGTTCAAGTAAATTTAATGGATAAAAATATATAAATACAATGAGCATGTGAGAGAACAAATGCCTGCATCGCTTTTAAGATGAATTTTCTATCTGAAATAAAACCTGAAAGAGGATTTAACATTTAATGGATAAACATGTGTGACTGCATTTTTGGGAATATTTAATGATGATTTATGTGCGTCGTTTACGCCGGAGCGTCTAATGTATGGACAAAAATAAAATAATGTAAAAAAAGGGGATGTGGCTTAAATTCCGGTGCGACATATAACCTGAAAAATACAGTACAATACTACTTAACAAGACTATTGCCAAGTGATAAAAGTCCCCTTCCAACATGTACGCAGGATCTACCATTTTCAGCAATATTTGTAGTTTCTTTGTTGCCATAGCAAGCAGAATTCTTGACGTAAGAACGAAAAGAAATGACGGCATAAGCTCCATATTGCCATCTATCCATGTTTCAAGTTTCATGAAAAAATATGAAGAACTTTTACAGTTATCGCAAGATCCACCATTTTACGCAATATTTCTAGTCTATTTGTTGCCATAGCAACCAGAATTGTTGACGTAGGTACAAAATGAAATGACGTGCATAATCTCCATATTTCTATCTGTCCATGTTTCAAGTTTCATGAAAAAATATGAAGACCTTTAAAGTTATTGCAGGATCCAGAAAAGTGTGACAAACTGACAGACACACAGAGCGCAAACCATAAGTAGGGGACTAAAATAATGTGTAAGCATTTCAGCAAAGTATGACTTCAAATGAGAATACTTGACTATGTAACTAGACTTAAGTATTGGGCATTCTGATTAAAATTGCTTTTTCTTTTTGATTATTTTAGAGATAATACTCAATCATGAATAACAAGAGGGCTATGATGGCCCTGAATCGCTCACCTGACTAACCTTGCTACATCAACTTAAATTCTATCAGACCCATATACAATCCCAAGCCAGATTTCATTAGTTAATGCATTCTGACAAAATTTCATTAAGACATGATGAGACTGTGACCTCTTTCATCTACGCAAGGTTTTACTAGAATTGGCCTGGTGACCTAATTTTTGACCCCAGATGGCCCACATACGCTCCAAAATCAGATATTATCAGGATAAACATTCTGACCATATTTCATTAAGATCAGATGAAAACTATGACCTCTATTGTCTACACAAGGTTTTTCTATGATTTGACCTAGTGATCTAGTTTTGGAACCCAGATGACCCAAATACAATCCCAACCCAGATTTCATCAACATTAACATTCTGGCCAAATTTTATTAAGTTTGTATGAAAACTGTGACCTCTACTGTCTACAAAAGTTTTTCTTAAACTTTAACCTAGTGACCTAGTTTTTGACCCTAGATGACCCAAATTCAATCCCAACCCAGATTTTAACAAGACAAACATTCTGACCATATTTCTTTAAGATCTGATGAAAACTGTGACCTCAATTGTATACACAAGGTTTTTCTATGATCTGACCTAGTGACCTAGTTTCTGACCCCAGATGAACCAAATACAATCTTAATCCAGATTTAATCAAGATAAACATTATGACTAAATTTCATAATGATTGGATGAAAACTGTGACCTCTGTTGTCTTTTTCTATTATTTGACCTAGTGGCCTAGTTTTTGACCCCAGATGACCCAAATACAATCCCAACCCAGATTTTATCAAGATAAACATTCTGACCAAATTTTATAAAGATTGGATGAAAACTGTGACCTCTATTGTCTACACAAGGTTTCTCTATGATTTGACCTAGTGCCCTAGTTTTTGACCCCAGATGACCCAAATACAATCCCAACCCAGATTTCATCAAGATAAACATTCTGACCAAATTTCATAGAGATTGGATGAAAACTGTGACCTCTATTGTCTACACAAGGTTTTTCTATTATTTGACCTAGTGACCAAGTTTTTGACCCCAGATGACCCAAATACAATCCCAACTCAGATTTCATCAAGATAAACATTCTGACCAAATTTCATAAAGATTGGTTGAAAACTGTGACCTCTACTGTCTACACAAGATTTTTCTATTATTTGACCTAGTGACCTAGTTTTTGACCCCAGATGACCCAAATACAATCCCAACTCAGATTTCATTTAGATAAACATTCTGACCAAATTTCATAAAGATTGGATGAAAACTGTGACCTGTATTGTCTACACAAGGTTTCTCTATGATTTGACCTAGTGACCTAGTTTTTGACCCCAGATGACCCAAATACAATCCCAACTCAGATTTCATCAAGATAAACATTCTGACCAAATTTCATAAAGATTGGTTGAAAACTGTGACCTCTATTGTCTACACAAGATTTTTCTATTATTTGACCTAGTGACCTAGTTTTTGACCCCAGATGACCCAAATACAATCCCAACTCAGATTTCATTTAGATAAACATTCTGACCAAATTTCATAAAGATTGGATAAAAACTGTTACCTCTACTGTCTACACAAACAAATTGTTGACAAACAAACGCACGCACACACACAAGCACAACGGACGCCGGACATCGCACGGTCACATAAGCTCACTATGTCACTTCATGACAGGTGAGCTAAAAATAGCTCAGACAAAATAAAAGTATCATTCCACTATTACTTTGTATGCATATTTATATATATTTATATATTACTACTAACTAGACTACAAGTTCAGTTTATATTTAGGACCATTGTTGGTACAATCCCATCAAATCAGACCTGAGTGAATCTGCGAACCAGGCATGTTTTTCCAACACCAGCTTCTCCAATCAGCACAACCTTGAACAAGTACTTGTAGTCTTCCATTGGTCGAAATCTAAAAATGGCAATTGTTAAGAATGTCAATAGGACTTCAAAAACAAGATTCTCAGATAACCAGCTTGTCAGTATGTTTTTTTTTATTTTTATTTTATGTGAGACAAATTCTCCTTAAACAAAAATACGTCAAAAGGACCAACCAAAATTTGAAGCAAGCTTTTAAAGACATTCTGGCAGAGTAATACCTTACATTAACAAAATAAACGTTTGTTTAGAGTTAACGATCTATAAAACACAAACTATGATCAAAAGATAAAGCATAAAATAAACACATTTTGAAACAAGAGGGCCATGGGCTCTAAGGCGCTCACCTGAGACCCAAAGGAACTAAACTATTCTGGGAAGGTGGAGTTCAAAATAATTAAAGTACTGAGAAACCATTATTATTCGTCAGACATTAATATTCGTCTTTTTCGTCCTTCGACCGATGGACGAATTCGAGATCCTAACAAACAATCATGTCCCATATTTGAAACAAATAAGACTGAATTACCGTAGGCATGAGGCATTTAAATCCAGCGTAATCCACGCATATACACAGGGCTCGAAATTAACACTCTCACACTCGCAAAATGCGAGTAAAAAAAGATTGCAAGGTAAGTTATAAGCTACTAGTATTTTTTGCAAGTAAAGAAATAGTGAAAAAAAAAACGAGTTATATTGCTAAATGCGTTCGACGGCATGAACGCTAAATCGTAGGTCAATTTTTTGAACGTCCGAATACCCATATGCGGAAGCGCGCACCTTGTTTGTAGACTGGTATACTTATAGTACTGATACCCGGATGGTATTGATACAAAGAACATGAAACAGTCGACTATTCACACTTAAGTTAAATCTGGTTTTGACACAAAGGGGTGTACATTATACAGTGTACTGACAACTGACATTTCCTGTAAAACGCGAATGCAATAAGGCTGTATCGAATGCATCGACTTCGTTTAGGTAGAATAGTGTTGATTAGCGCTAATTGTTAACAACTTTATTACCCATTGTGTGTATTGTGTTTTTCAGACTTGTTGCAGATTATACAGCCAACACGCTGCGAATCCGGATTAAAGACAATACTATTAAAAATATAAGGG
This sequence comes from Dreissena polymorpha, assembly GCF_020536995.1. Lineage (NCBI taxonomy): Eukaryota > Metazoa > Mollusca > Bivalvia > Myida > Dreissenidae > Dreissena > Dreissena polymorpha. The sequence goes on from NC_068358.1 coordinate 84,648,671, forward strand.
ACAAGTACTATCACCTGAAATAACAGACTTGATAATTGGCATATGCCAAACAAGGCCCACCTCCTGCAAGTGACTACCAAGTGTCACCCCTCTTTCCCCAGCACGAATTTTTCGCAACCGCGTATTACATGTATTACAAACATTACAAACAAATCGGACACTTTTTTTTCAAAACCAGAAACGGACGAATTTAAGTGCTGACGAAATAGTCATTTTTTTAAAAAGGACGAAATTTCGTGCTGACAAAAATAAATGGTTTCACAGAACTTCATTCAGACAGGCGTACATACTTAACTTGCGCTTTATAGTTCGATTATTTAGTGTAAAATTTTCAAAAGAGGACGGGTGCTGAGCAGACAGGCGGTAGTACAGACTTAGTGTGCTCTATTATTAAAATATGTTTTCACTGTTTTTCCATTCAAAGTTATTTAGAACAATGATACTCTGATTTTCAAGTAATACTGCATTTCACATATCATACATCTGTATATAAAATTCATTAGAATAATGGTATTTCTGACTTTAACATGATACTGTATTTCACATATCATCCATGTAGTCTTACATGACTTTTGTATATCAATCTGTATTTATGATTTAAAATGAAATTTCATACTTCATTTAATTTTTGTTAATTATTCACATTTGTAAGTGTTGTTGGTAAACAATTCCTCTACGCTTCCTTGCCTTTTTCTGCCTATCTCACGGGTCCGATAGTCGGACCCATTCCCAATGCCAAATATGCATATTTTTTCCCAATTCTCAAATAAAAATTCCCAATTAAATTTTTTTTTTTTTTTTTTTTTTTTAGAAATAAGTGTCTTATGACTTATGATTATTAGACTATATCTCAATTTTATTTTGTAAACAACCTACAAAATATATAACCATAATTTATATGAATTTTATCCAAAATGACTGGAAAACTCCCTGTCCAAATAATGCTTTTGTCGATGAAAATTATTCCGAATTTGGAAGATTTCGCGACTTGAAAAATCCCAATTTTGCTAGGTACTTTTTTCCAAAATAGACAGGAAAAGGCCTGGCTTCTACTCTTTATTTAAAATCAATGCAAAACTAAAATGCATTTTAATTGTGAAATTTATTCTCAAATACAAGCTGCATTTCATAAGTATCGCAAATAGTTGGTTTTAAGTACATTTTCTCTATCTCTTTAATTCTTGAACAAAGTATATCTGTGATATGATATGTGTACATGTAGACACGATAGTTTTTTGTCAATAAATGTTCAACAGAAAAGTTGGAGAATATTATCTATTTTCTATTGATCAATATAATTGAATTTTGACAACAGTTGTTGCCTATGCTGTAAAGGATATTTTTACGTACATATCTTTACCTTTTCTTCTTGATAATCATAATATACACTGGGACTTTGTGATAGTTATAAGTTAAATAATAGCCATATTGAGTAAGTTCATCAGGCATCACTGTACTTAAAGCTAAGAAATATGAAATATCACGCCCATTAAATTTATATATATTGTATAAACCTTTCTTGGAAATATATAAGTACATAATTTTGCTATTTCAAGAGCTTGCTTCAATGTTGTAATCTGTTCTTATTATGCAGTCAGCATGCTGATTTTTATACGAAAATAAATGCCAGACAGATGTATTTATGTGTTTATCTCTATATTGATACCACTGTATAGCAATTGCTGTTCCATGCTGTTCACTGCAAAGGGCTGTAAACAAGGGGTTAGGCATCAAGCAACTGTTAGAGATAATGAGGTACCTGCTGTGGCTAATGGTTCTGCAGTCATTAAATTACATGCAACAAAATGTGTGAAAAGTGGCCAGCACAGGAATTTGGGGCCTGACTCTAAATTGTTACAGTATATACAGTTGTTTCTCCCCTAAGTAATTTTCTGTGAAATCAATATTACCAGGGATGGAAATTAGTGGTTGCCCGTGAGCCCGGGGCAAGTAGATTTTAGCCTGGGCAACTTAAATTCAAAAGTTGGTAGTCCAGCCGGGCAACTAGCTTTTTTAAGCTTGAAACATTCAAGTACAATTAAACATTTAATAAAATTGGCGACTGTTGATTAATAATTTTAATAATATTTATTCATAAAGGCCAAGGAAATTATTCAACTCAGACTCATATTAAGACATTATACACAGAAAGAGTGTAATGTCAGCAATTTTGTTCAGTTATCTTTTATTTAAAGAAAGTATTAGATACACATGACAATACATGTACATTGTAGTGGGCTCGTTAGTCTTTAGCTGGGCAACCAAAATAGTTAAGATGGTTACCTGTGTGGGCAACCAATTGTAAAACGTAAGTTTCCATCCCTGATTACTTCTTAAAATTTTGAGATACTTTAATAAAGGGTTTTCAGATGGCAAAAATTATAACGTTTGTTGCACTTCATCCACAACCAATCATCAACATAATAATCCTCTGTTATTATGGCCATGTTTTTCAAATGTCTATGACTATTTTCAAACTCGTCCTAGGCAGGGCTTTCCACAGGCCATTTAACGATCCCTCGCCGGGGCGCTTGAATTTCGAAATCAGAGTCCCCGGGGAGCTTGAAATTTTCCGATCAATGTATTTTAAAAGAGCACTCGGTACCTGCTTTCACAAGGAATCGCCATAAACACCACATGGGGTATTGGATATTCCACTGATTAGAGAATAGCATGAGGCGCGTATCGATTTTTCTAGCCACATTACACAGTCATTTAAATGCTGACAAGGATGTATCAGGTAACTTTCCAGTCGTCAAACTGTGATGTTCATCGTCCCATCGGTTACGCAAATGCTTATGAGGGCGGTGTTAACTATCGACCATTATTTTTGATTGACGTCGGGCACGAAGTAAGAGTTTATCGCAGCTTGATTAGCAAGAAGTTGTAACATTTATGTAATATAAAACCGGTAAGTAGAACAATACATTAAAGACGGTTTCAGGCATCATCATCACACCTTTTTACTGTAATCTAGTGTTACCTACGACTCATCATTAATACAAGAAATTAATTTTAAGTGGTAAACAATTAATTACTTATAGCGAGTAAGTTGTGCAAATAACTCCCGGTTACAATTATGCGATAACAATTTAATTCCAGTACATGTATATTTCATCATGTCCATTTAAAGAACTGATTCACCTCGTTTTTCTGACATTTATTCGACACATAATGCGCTTTAACAAATTTTCGTTGAATTAATTACGCACACTTGTAAATGTTTCGTCCGATAATCGATACTTTGAAGACTGATGATGGCAACCGGCCGTAATCATCGTGGACAAAGTGAATTTTATGCATAATTCCGTCAAAACATTTATTCAACTCGTTATATGTTTAAACAAATTATCGTTGAATTTATAACGCAACTGTTAATATTTGTTGAAATCTCAAATGGGAATAATTAAATTTGTAATCCGAAACCCATTCCCGTAAGTCGATGTTAACACGTTTTTAATCAGAAACACACTTCTGAATGTAAATGTTACCGCAACATTAAAATATTCTTGCTTCAAATTAGCAGTGCAAATTTATTTTGTGTTGAATCTTTTTCTCAATATAAAAGAGCGCGAAAATTATGCAGCATGTACAACATAGCGTCATTTGAATAGAAAACGTGCGTGTATCGTTTTAACAAGCACACAACACGTCAGGGGATTGACGCATGTTCAGAGGCAATATTTCATCAAATCTATAAATAGTCACTTAGAATTTATTTGATACTATAGATAAATGGCAAGGTTTGTGTTAAAGAAATTATTGAAAGCTTTTATCGTTAATATTTACCAGAAAGTGATTGATAAAAACGGAATAAACGGGATTATCGGGTAATCAATAGAAACTTAAATAATAGTAAGTATACTGTACAGTAATAGAGTCGGGTTGAAACGGATGTATTGGGGAATCGTTCGAGTCAGGATTTGACTATATGTACGGGAAAGGTTTAAAACAATTAAACAATATTAAACATTATATATATTTTTAAATGACTTGGGGATTTTCTTGAAGAGTCATAGTGCACCAAATGACGTCTTTTGACGCTGTTTTTCTTTGAGTTATAACGCACCACAGAACGTGAATTGACACGTTAAATAAAAAAAATCAACTTCCCTCCCGAACCACCCCTATCAGCCCCGGGGAGCCTGACAAAAATCCTTTGGAAAGGACTGGTCAGAGGTATCCACATAACCAATGTTTTGACCAAATTTCATGATGATTAGGCAAAAAATGTGACTTTTAGAGTGTTCACAAGCTTTTTTACTATATAAATATAAGGAAAAAGACCCCCCCCCCCTCTGGCAGCCATGTTGTTTTACCGATCTGAACCATTTTCAAACTCAACCGTCGTATCCAGGAAACAAATGTTCTGACCAAATTTCATGAAGATTGGACCAAAAATGTGACTTCTAGTGTTCAAATGTTTTCACTATATACAAATAGAGAAAACTGCCCCGCCCCCTGGCGGCCATGTTTTTTTACCGATCTGGACCATTTTCGAACTCATCCGAGATATCAATAAAACCAATGTTTTGACCAAGTTTCATGATGATTGGGAAAAAATTGTGACTTCTAGAGTGTTCACGAGGTTTCTATATAGCCATATAAGGAATACTGCCCCGCCCCCTGGTGGCCATGTTTTTCAATGGACCAGAACAATTTTTTTTAATTCAACCAACATATCATTGAGACAAACATTTTGGCAAAATTTACATGAAGATTGGGCATCAAATGTGACTTCTACAGTGTTCACAAGGTTTTTCTATTTTTTTACCTAGTGACCTAGTTTTTGACCCAGCATGACCCAGTTTAGAACTCAGTCGAGGTATCATCGGGACAAATGTTCTGACCAAGTTTCATGAAGATCGGATAAGAAATGTGGCCTCTAGAGTGTTCACAAGGTAAAATGCTGACGACGAACGACGGATGGACGACAGACAAAAGGCGATCCCAAAAGCTCACCATGAGCACGTTGTGCTCAGGTGAGCTAACAAAAAGGGAGAAACTACATGTATGAAAGCGCAAAACTTCCAATTCCTATATAAGAAGGTACATGTACATGTAGCTGAACTGTATTGATAATAGTTATGCTCTGACTCCTTGTTTCCACAAGGAGTTATTTGTGATGGCCTAAGGAAAAGGAAAAATGAATTTATAGAGAGAAAAAACAGCATTAATACCAGGGATTTTGATAGACACAGAATACTGTGTTTTGACCACAGGCGGGAATCCCGTATTTTTATATTATTTTTTGTATATATGCTATAATAGAAGCATAATATATACAAAAAAAATAAATAAAACAAATACAGGATTCCCTCCTGTGGTTTTGACTAGAAAAAATAGAAAACAACCCAGGCATCATCTCCAGTCCCATGGTGATAAATCCTGTTATGTTCCTAATTGACATGCATGACCTAGTATTGGAAACTCGGTCTATACATCAAGAAGCCCAGGTGTTGTTTATCTTAGCTCATCTCTTTCAATAAACATGTCACTGTTTACAGAGTGCATGCGCACTAATAGACCCTTTTCACAATAGGCCAAAACTGATAAGAGCGCAAAGGCACGTGACTCGCAGAACTCCAGAATGAGGCTGAACGTGTATAAATTTCCAATAGTCCCGCGCAACACCGCATCTGATTTTAACATTTCACTCTTTTGAACATTCGGAGATGTAACGACTTAGAAAATTCAGAATAAGTTATAAATATGTACTTGACATTATATGTGTCAATACATTTAATAAATTGTCTTGATTAAAGTACTTGTTTTTCTTCATTTTTTTCACACATTTGACACGCTTTGTTAGAGCTTTTATATCGTGCTGTTTGAATAAAGATCTATCTTGTTTATTGATACATCTGTTGTTTAATAGCCCCTGTGTTCTGCATAAACCCATTATCTCGTTATGATCAGATACTGTGCCGACAAATACTAAATAACAGCATGGTGTCATAAACCACCCGTGGTAGATGCCTGGTCATTGAACACCATGTATGGTACCCCGGCCAATGTCTTCTCGTGGTAGAAGTAGTACGTAATCATTTGTAAGACTAATGTAACGCCAAATACTCAAACTAATTACTGTATAGATATTAGCCAATTTAATCATAATTATACAGAGAATGCTGGACATTCCTCCTAGCCTAGTTTTCACACAGGCGGGCATTCGTTGTTTTTTGCATGGAACATATAGTGACATCTTGAGTCCGTGGTTTTTTGACAACCTTAACATTCGTGCCTTCATTATTTTGATAATGCTGATAATGGTTTATACATAATTTTGACAGCCCGGACATTCGTTCCTTCGTTATTTGGACAGCCTGGAGATTCGTTCCTGAAAAATTGCTATCCCGGTCATTATTATCACATTTTATCAAAATAATATTACACTCTGGGCATTTTATCTGGTAATTTAATATGTCGTTATTAAAATAGTTAAAAAAAATTCTCATATTTTGTGTTGTACTTTATATTTTGGTAATATTTTATCATGATCATGAGAATGAAAACGTTTAAAATATTCGAATATATCGACTTACACTGAGATCTCTAATTTGCCAAACCTTGCAGAAATCTGGACGTTAAAACTATGAAGGAGTAAATATATCCGGTCTGTCAAAATAATGTTGGAACAATTGTCTGGGATGTCTAAATAGCGTGGGAATGAATGTCCGGGAAGTTAAAACAATGTATGAACGAATATCCGCCTTGTAAAAATTAGCGCAGGAGCGATTTTCCTTGTGAAAGAATATTCGGATACATAATCAAGTGCTTAATACTTATAAATACATTTGAAATGTTTATTAACTTTTATGCTATAAGCACGAAACCTATTTAGCGGGTTACCCGGTACTGCTAAAATAAAACGCCGTCATTACATAGTTTTATAAAGAGTGTTCGTTAGTGTATAGAAGAACACAATTAAAAGAAGCATTTTAATTGACCGGGGTTAAAGAGTGTTTCCGAAAATTAAAGACACACACACACAAGAGAGATTTTTGACATGAAGTGACATATATTTATCCCTCATAATCACGCTTACTGGTCGTGTACGTAATTCCGGCCTGTACGTAAAAAATCGGCCACCTGTATTTAATCATTTTCATGATCTAAACACACATGTTTTGATTATTTTTAGAACAATCAACTTGAAAACCAACCCTAATATCAATATTTTGCAATTTAAAGAAGCATATCACTGTAAGCGTTTTAGGCTAGGTATATTAGGAATTTGGGGTCAAACAAATTCCTTCACAATTGTTTTTATCAACAAATGATTTATCAATAACATATCAAACTCCAAAAAAAAGTCCTAAAAAAATCTCCGTGCAGTCTCCGAGATATCACTGTTTAAAGTGAAGTCAATTCTAAGAATTAGCGATGGTACCGTTACTACACCATACAACCGTATTTTACCGGAACCGGTGTAGATGTAAACAATGTGCTCTGAGCAGCGTTCATTATTTAGATCACTTTCTTGGCTATTTCCAGCTTTAAGCAGCATTTTCTAGGTAAGTAATGTGTTTCAGAATCAAAAATATATAATACAAATAACGCTAGTCTTATGTAAATTCAATTTTAATATTTGTACTCGTTTCTTAAAAATGAAAATGAAAATCGTTGCAGACGACGGAAACTCGTTTTCGCTTTGCATTGTATATTTTTTTCAATTTTCGGCTTTATATGATATTTGTTTAGATTTCTACATCGTTAATTATGAAAACATCAATAATATATGCACATATGATTGATATTTAAATAATAAAATAGACAAACAACAACATATCGCACGATTCATTTTTTAAACTACGGAAGCGTGAAAGTGCCATCAAAATTAACAAGAAATATCTTTAAAAAAGATATACGGCGTTGATTGTGGTCGATGTTTATGAACGATCAAAAGTTATCTCTATGAGATAAAAAGTAGCGGATGCCTTTTTTCTGCGCAGTTCTTAGCTACATCATAAGCAAATCAATTACGGGGTGTTGCGCCAGATTTCGTGGCTTATTTTGCTTTATGTGATATTATTACTCAGATATCTATATTTACAGAATCGAAAAACACAAGAAACATGAAAATAAACGAGTGCATATAGGTCAGCCGGCAATACTCGAATCTTATTTAATTGCATAATTATAGTATAGTGAATTATTGTGCTCATGCTTAATAAACTGGTCTAAATGGATAAATATTTCTAATTCATTTTATCAAAATTGGTCCTTATCATGCAAATGTTGAAACCATATTAAAAATCGATGATTGACATACCACAATAATATCACCGAATATCTTTATTTAGTATTTCTCTGATCAAAACAGACTTCAAGTGCACAAAGTTTACGAGACGGCGTTTATATAAAGATTTCTGCAACTGACCGCAAACTGACCTTGATACCTTGCGGATTGGAATGCAATGCATTACAGTCACTACGTTATTGTCAGTAAGACCGGTGTAACACAATGATCGCAACCCCTTCTGCGAACTCCGGTGATGAACTGTATATAAACTCTGACTTTCACAAATGGCCGCGAATTGACCCGAAACCTCGCGGGTTGAAATGCAATGCAAGTAAGTACTTAATATGACAACATAGCCTTTAGTATAAACGCTTTTGCGCTGGTAATTCTCTGAAAATAAAAGGTGAACGCACAAACTGTATTTATGTCGAAAATTGATTGTAAAACTGTTCTATCTATTGAGCCTTTTCATTAGAGATAAAATTGTTTCATGCAGTAAAACAGTGATACAAAGACGCGGATATGTTTCCAATGTTCTGGTGTTATACTCAAATCAGCCAATGGAATAAATGAAGTGTATTCATTCGTACCTAGCCGCGGGAAATTTTATTTGAGTATTATTGGACACTTACAAAGGTCAAGTCGGGGTGAAAAGCTGGCTTAATACAGCTTACGCCGAAAAAACTGAAAATTTAAATAAAGAACTTATGTTTTGTTTTTAATTCTTTTTCAGGGGGAGATGTTTGTTTATCAAAATCACGTCTGCTATTATGAGCTTGCTGGTTTTTCAGCTTCATATAGATAAAATAAAGGTATTTTAACTTTATATTTATAAATCTTTAAACCATTTAGACATAGCTCTACACGTAAGAAACTTTATATGAATAAAAATACAATATACATGATAAACTGGATAAGGTCTAGTTTCTGTTGTTGTTTTTTTAATTATTATATACAGATGTAATAATGTAACTGTAACATTAATAATTTAACTTATAATACAATAATGTCTGGATAAAGAATCAAACAACACTAATACAAATATGCTTGTCCCTTCTTTTTCAGAATCATGTCTGCTGTTATCGTCAATTATTTACCTGTGTGTGATGTCATGAGACAACTGTGCTTTCCCTGCATATGAGGAAACAACTGTATATAACAAAAAATGAGGTAACCAAATTTTCTGTTGTACTTTAATAAATTAACAATATATATGGTTTTAGAAGATGAACTAGTAATATGTGAGATCATTTACAAAAACATCAGTAAATGGCTAAGTCTATCTTTATATTAGGATTATAGCTGTATATATTTCCATAGCCCTGCTGGCTGCATTTATAAACTTTTTTGAGGAGAAAAAAAGTACTTGATAATATATAGTAATATACTATTTGTGTAAAATGCATGTAGCTTTAAACATATTTTCAATATTTACAGCCTGGAAGTAACCAGTATAGACACAACTAAAAAGGTGTGTGTCATCTGTGGAGAGCATGATGACCGTCAAGTTTCAAAACTTGGAGAAAAGGGATGTCAAGGACTTTCATTAGCTGCAAAAAACTATAAAGGTATTCTAACTAATAAATTAGTATTCATTTAAAATCATGACGAATAATAACATAACCTAACAGAACACATGGTTTATTGTTATGCAAGGCCTCCGACCCAAAATAGAATTATTCAACAATCATCCAATGTGATGAAAACCGAGATTTGTTATTAATAATATATTATCAACACGCAGAACAACATGAAACTCAAAGACATGGGCATACAATGTAAATAACATATCGTATAATAATTTGACATGCAATAAATTTAAGTTACCGGTATATCTTTCATAATAAGAGTACTTATAACGTCGTGAAACACTTTTATATAAATAATCACTCAGAAACTTCTGTCGAGTAGTAAACGCTTCGTGCATATATTTTGCAATAGCCATTACACTCGTTCTGTCATATTCCGACATCATTGTATAAAACAGATTTAAAGTTATATAATGGTTTCCATCAATGTCCATTAAATATATAATAATATTTAATATAATAACACATTGCTATCAAGGTTAATGTATTTATCAAATTAAATAGTCCACTGTTATAATGAAACACTTTATATATTTATATACATGCAATTAAATACTTGTAACACACAATTAACAAAAGTTTAACTTTTTTTCAGACCAGATTATCGTGTTTGTTCCGGGACAATATGTGCATATCGACTGCCGTAAGACATATTGCCACCCAAACCAAACCAGTAGTAGAGGGAAATCAACATCAAACTTAATGTCAAGTCCCAAAACCAGGCAATCAACAAATGGAAATTCGTTTGACTTTGGAACAAAATCCTTCGGGAAGCACAGAAGCCATTACTTGCAAATGGAATTTGGGATTTGGGAGCTTGTGGAGTAGATACAATTCCAGAAGATGTTGAATTTGTACTTGATGGTGGCTCACTTCTACATCGTATACCTTGGGCGTATGGTGCATCTTTTGGCGAAATATGTACTCAATATACACATTTGGTGGAACAAAAATATGGAAAAGCACATATCGTTTTTGACGGATACATTAATGGACCTTCAATAAAAGATGTTACACATCAGCGTCGATCAAAGGGAGCTACGGGCATTAGAATTTTATTTAATGAAAGTACACCGTTCAAAACCAAAAAAGAAAAGTTTCTCCTTAATCCAAACAACTAACAATGCTTCATTGAATTATTAGGTACACATCTAACTGATAAAGGTTGTCATGTACTTAATGCCAGCAATGATGCCGACCTTCTGATCGCTAAAACTGCTGTAGATATTTCAACTGATGATAATGTAGTCGTTGTTGGAGAGGAAACTGACCTGCTTGTGTTGCTTTGTCATCATGCTCATTTGAACAGAAAAAGAATATACCTAAAGTCGGACACAAAGACTAGTGTTAAAAGAAAGAAGATATGGGATATTACTGAAACACAAAAAATGCTGGGGTCTGATATTTGTTACATTTTACCATTTATACATGCATTTACAGGTTGTGACACCACATCGAGGATATATGGTTTTGGAAAGGGTGTTGTTCTGAAAAAAGCTTTGAATGATTCGAACTTCAAAAACCAAGCAAAAGTTTTTATGAACACTTCTTCACATTCTACAATTGAGGAAGCAGGAGAAAACGCATTCAAATGTGTTTACAATGGAAATCAGATTGAGGATTTGGACGCTCTTCGATTAAGAAAATTTGTGCAAAAGGTTAACACAAGTAACAATGTGGTACAAGTTGAAACTCTTCCTCCAACTAAGGCGGCAGCAAGGTTTCATAGCTTTAGAACATATTTACAAGTCCAAACCTGGGTCGGTAGTGAACTAAATCCATTAGAGTGGGGCTGGAGAAAAGAGAATGACGTGTTGACACCTGTAAAGTGTAATATGATAGCAGCGCCTGAGCGGTTATTAAATGTCATACGATGTAACTGTAAAACCGGTTGTGATACCAAAAGATGTAGCTGTCGGAAACATGGTTTTAAATGTACGGGTTGTTGTGGTGAATGCAAAGGAACAAGTTGTAGTAACGTACAGTCAATTATTGAAGAGCTGGATATCTAGAATTAAAAAAAAATCAGATATCTTTCAATGTAAATGCAATTGGTAAAGTGTTTAACACAAACCATCAAATGTTTTGTAACTTGACATAAGCAAAGCATAGTTGCTCAGCTAGTAGTGTTAATTGTTACGTATCATCCTTTTTTTAAATTCAAATCAATAATGAGATGAGATTGTATATTTCTAACACACTTTCGGTGTTAAATGTTTTAATATATATCATATTATATATAATATAATATTATACCAAAACTGTAATGTAGCTTGAATATTGCAATTAGCAAAGAATTATTGTTAAGTTGTTAATGCTAGTTGTTATGTTTTAATTATTCAATAAGCATATTGAAAATGCAGAAATATCTTGATTATAAAAAAACTTCATCGAATTAACGCAAATTTCGATTTTTTAGTCAATTTGTCATATGTTGAATGAAATATTTTCATGTTAACAGTTAGCTTAATCAACTGTCATACATTTAGAGTTCTCTTTCATGCAAAGTCTTAGAATGAACCATGATTGATTAGTATAATTGCTAGCGTTGAAACGATAAGGGTTCATGCTTTATCACATGTTATTTCATCAAATTACTTACAAAATGACTAAAAAATGTAATTTCTGAAAAAAATATCACTTATTCAAGATAGATAATTTGAAAAATGTTACATATATATCATATTCCACCATAAAATGATAAATTAACATTGAAATAAATGAAAATGTATGATTATTCTTTCGTAGTAGATGAATTCCAAAAATGTGTGATGAAAATTAAGAAAAGGGCATGTTTCCCCCAAAAAACACATTTCCCATCAAAATACAGCTTAGGACTTTTTTTCTAAGCTTCTCCTTTCATTTTAGAATAGAAAACTGTAGATACCAATTGTGAAGGAATTAGTTTGAGGTTAAGTGTTTTTTTGGGCTAATATACCTAGCCTATTTGCATAAGACATATCTCTCATGGGAAAAGTGACGTCATTATCCATTGCAAAAATTATATTCATATAAGAAACAAATATATTTGATAAAATTGTTATTATTTCTATCTGATAAACTTTAATTAAGTAATTTTTAATTAATTGTATAAAAACATACATTTAAAACAAAAAATCAGGACCTAAATATACACTTTTAATATATGAATTACCTCCCTTGATTTGAATATTAATAGTTTACATGTTGTAAAATTAAATATAAGCGTTTACTAAAAATCGACACTAAAGTCAACTTTTAAACAAAATGTTTTTACTTTCTTAGTTATGTTAGTAAAAATTGATTAAAACTATTAAAAATAAATATCTTTTATGAATTTGCAGTTCCCCATTAACCGTGCAGGCCTGTTAATATTTATTAAAATAGGTAGGGGGAGTAACCGGTATAATAATGTCGCATATTTTTTAAGTTTCAAGTCAAAAATTGTGTTTGTGTAAACCTTTATTAATACTCTTAAAATGAGGACATTCGTCTAAAGATATTGCTTTGTAATTGTACCTGCAGATTAAACTGAAAAGTGGCCGATTTTTTAGGTACAATTGGCCTACGAAAATTGATAGTTTATATGTCATTAATTTCTGTTCATAAAAGTAACATACACTGATCTAATTCTATTGAAATTTTCATGCTAGGTGAGTTTTGAACCCAGGATTATATATGTGAAGTTTAGTTTAAACCAGTTGCCTAAAACAAAAGATTTTGTTAAAATAGTCCCAAAAGTGGCTGGAATTACGTACACGACCAGTAAAGAGAAATCAAGGTGCATGCGTAGACAGTTCAGTTTGCTCCACGTTCGTTTTTACACCTGTTTAAAAGAATTCTTCAATATTGTCTTTCACTGTAAAAGAACATTAATTAAAGTTAAACGAAAAATGACATGACATGTAAAAAGTTCATGTGCTTTGTATTTCTTATTGCTTTTTCTTATGATTGAGTCAACACACATTTTACACGTTCGATCATTCGTGAAAAATATTACAGACCAACAAACATACCTTTGAGAATTTAAGTTATAAAATAACGTTTTGTATTATACAACTTTTGTATGTATTTGTTTTGTGCAATTATCAATGTTTATTCTTCAGATCACATTTGCTCTGATGACAATGGGTATCTTGAATTTGAAGCAAGATTAAATAAAATGTATATACACGTATACACTAGTGTTGCTCACAGGTGGTTAGCGTGTGGCTATGATATTAATTAGTGAAAACATCATTTTGAATGATAAATAATCATATTATAACGAAAAATTAACTTTTCTGAAAAAAAAATTTCACTATCAAATATATATATATATATATATATTTGATAGTGAAATATTATTTTTTTTCAGAAAAGTTAATTTTTCGTTATAATATGATTATTTATCATTCAAAATGATGTTTTCACTAATTAATATCATAGCCACACGCTAACCACCTGTGGTGTTGCTATATAGCTACTATGGCTTGCAAAGATGACGTAGGTGTGAGAATTTTTATTTTATAACACCTCATCAATTTATTGACTAAACAACACATCCATGTATGCATGTGTTTGCCGTAATTGTAACCAGTGTCAGTTCTTATGAAAATCCCGAATGTAATTAATCAAAATCAACTGTTTATAATCATCGATATGCTCCGCCAAAGATTTGTACATGTTCAGCCTCGTTCTGAAATTCGAAGCATCACGTGATATCTAAAAATAGCAACAGCGGTAGTATTGTCGATGTGAAACTGGTCTATTGGCAAATTAGTAGCACATGCATTTGCCAGTAGGACAGTACCTTTGAAGTATGGTTCATAATATAAACAAGAAATATCTTTAAAAAAGATATACGGCGTTGATTGTGGTCGATGTTTATGAACGATCAAAAGTTATCTCTATGAGATAACAAGAGCACCGCCTTGCGGGTGCAGACCGCTCATCTATTTTCTTTTTATAGGTGAAGGGACTCTCATTTTCAATCACAAAGGAGGGAGGGGTGGAGTGAAGAGGGGTGCATTGTGTGGGGGTGTGGACATTTATTACATTATCTTCCAAAAATGCCAAAAAAAGGGGAAACAAAATCGGGAAGGGGGGGGTGGGGGGTCGGGGGGTATGGATTCTTGGGTGCGATGGTTGGACGGTATTTCAAACATAAAATAATAAAAATAAATATTTGTGTTTTTTTAACCGTTTAAAAAAAACTTGGGGGGGGGGGTGAGGTGGGGGGGGGGAGTATAGTGTGAGGGTGTGGTGGTTATTTGTGAGATGATCTTAAAAAAAAAAAAAAAAAAAGAAGAAAAAAATTTGGGGGGGGGGGGGGGATTCGGGTGGGGGGTTGGGGGGTTGGGGGGGGATTCTTGGGTGCGATGGTTGGACGGTATTTCAAACATAAAATAAGCAAAATAAATAGTTTTGTTTTTTAACCGTTTAAAAAAAAAAAATTGGGGAGGGGGTGGGGTGGGGGGGGGGGGGGGGGTATAGTGTGAGGGTGTGGTGGTTGTGAGATAATATATATAAAAAAAAAAAAAAAAAAAATAGGGGGGGGGATTCGGGGGGGGGGGGGGGGGGAAGTGGGGGGGGCACGGGCGATGGTTTGGGTGGAGTTTATTGTGGTATGTCAGGTAAGAGTTGTTTTGTCAAAGTATCAATCAAATCTAATCATAAATAAAGAAGTTATGGCAATTTTAGCAAAGGTCATTCAAAGGTCAAGGTAAAATTCAACTTGCCAGGTACAGTAACCTCATGATAGCATGAAAGTATTTGAAGTTTGAAAGCACTAGCCTTGATACTTTAGAAGTAAAGTGGATCGAAACACAAAATTTAACCATTTATTCAAAGTTACTAAGTCAAAAAAGGGCCATAATTCCGTAAAAATGACATCCAGAGTTATGCAACTTGTCCCTTTACTGTACCCTTATGATAGTTTGCAAGTGTTCCAAGTATGAAAGCAATATCTATGATACTTTAGGGGTAAAGTGGACCAAAACACAAAACTTAACCAAACTTTCAATTTTCTAAGTATAAAGGGCCCATAATTCCGTCCAAATGCCAGTCAGAGTTACATAACTTTGCCTGCACAGTCCCCTTACGATAGTTAATAAGTGTTGCAAGTATGAAAGCAATAGCTTTGATACTGTAGGAATAAAGTGGACCTAAACACAAAACATAACCAAATTTTCAATTTTCTAAGTATAAAAAGGGCACATAATTCTGTCAAAATGCCAGTCAGAGTTACATTACTTTGCCTGCACAGTCCCCTTATGATAGTTAGTAAGTGTTGCAAGTATGAAAGCAATAGCTTTGATACTTAAGGAATAAAATGGACCTAAACACAAAACTTAACCAAAATTTTCATTTTCTAAGTATAAAAAGGGCACATAATTCTGTCAAAATGTACGCCAGAGTTATCTAACTTTGCCTGCCCAGTCCCCTCATGATAGTAAGTAAGTGTACCAAGTTTGAATGCAATAGCATTGATACTTTCTGAAAAAAGTGGACCTAAACGCAAAACTTAACCAAACTTTTCAATTTTCTAAGTATAAAAAGGGCACATAATTCAGTCAAAATGCACGCCAGAGTTATCTAACTTTGCCTGCCCAGTCCCCTCATGATAGTAAGTAAGTGTACCAAGTTTGAATGCAATAGCATTGATACTTTCTGAGAAAAAAGGACCTAAACGTAAAACTTAACCGGACGCCGACGCCGACGCAGACGCCGACGCCAAGGTGATGACAATAGCTCATAATTTTTTTTCAAAAAATAGATGAGCTAAAAAGTAGCGGATGCCTTTTTTCTGCGCAGTTGTTAGCTACATCATAAGCAAATCAATTACGGGGTGTTACGCCAGATTTCATGGCTTATTTTGCTTTATGTGATATTATTACTCAGATATCTATATTTACAGAATAGAAAAACACAAGAAACATGAAAATAAACGAGTGCATATAGGTCAGCCGGCAATACTCGAATCTTATTTAATTGCATAATTATAGTATAGCGAATTATTGTGGTCATGCTTAATAAACTGGTCTAAATGGATAAATATTTCTTATTAATTTTATCAAAATTGGTCCTTATCATGCAAATTTTGAAACCATATTAAAAATCGATGATTGACATACCACAATAATATCGCCGAATATCTTTATTTAGTATCTTTCTGATCAAAACAGACTTCAAGTGCACAAAGTTTACGAGACGGCGTTTATATAAAGATTTCTTCAACTGACCGCAAACTGACCTTGATACCTTGCGGATTGGAATGCAATGCATTACAGTCACTACGTTATTGTCAGTAAGACACAATGATCGCAACCCCTTTTGCGAACTCCGGTGATGAACTGTATATAAACTCTGACTTTCACAAAATGACCGCGTATTGACCGGAAACCTCGCGGGTTGAAATGCAATGCAAGTAAGTACTAAATATGACAACATAGCCTTTAGTTAAACGCTTTTGCGCTGGTAATTCTCTGAAAATAAAAGGTGAACGCACAAACTGTATTTATGTCGAAAATTGATTGTAAAACTGTTCTATCTATTGGGCCTTTTCATTAGAGATAAAATTGTTTCATGCAGTAAAACAGTGTTACAAAGACGCGGATATGTTTCCAATGTTCTGGTGTTATACTCAAATCAGCCAATGGAATAAATGAAGTGTATTCATTCGTACCTAGCCGCGGGAAATTTTATTTGAGTATTATTGGACACTTACAAAGGTCAAGTCAGGGTGAAAAGCTGGCTTATTCAGCTTACGCCGAAAAAAATCCAAACTGCGAAAACACCTATGACTTATTGCTTTGTGCACACAAATATCTCACATTAATTGACATAAACATGTCAGTTTGTTTTCGACCTGTATTATCAATTGTCAAAACTTTAATAATACTGCGAGAACAACAATTGTTTATATCAGAGAGACCAATTAACGCATATTAATTGAAAACAAACAGAATACTGTAAGACGCAGTTCTTAATGACTCTTTTTGCATAGTTAAGTTTATAAACACAACACATGGTCATGAAAGTTACCACATCTCTTTGAAATGGCTCCAATTAGCGGGCACCGTCTAGCGAGTTATTGTTGAAAATTGTAAATGTACCTCATTTCTCGATAATGTTCTGTAAAAATTATGTAATGACAATTTGAATTTTGCACACCTGAGCAATTTAAATCCAATCACTATTCAAATTTTCAATATCTCTCGATTCACTCGCTGAGTAGATATAAATCGATAACACGGCCTCGATGTAAAGCATTTGGTTTAAATGTGGAAGAATAAACGGCGTAAAATACAGTTTGCGTTTTTCTGTTGTGGTGCAGAGCGTTACATAGTAAACCGATGTTATTATACTTTTCTGGATTAAATAAGCATTGTTTTTTTTCTAAAGAGACAATCTTTTATTTTTATACTGTCAGGGGTTTTTTACCTTATATAACAGACGCCGAATATCGGCGTCTTCCCCCACCAAACTAGACTGGTTTTTTCCCCTTTCAGAACAAAAAATTCCCCCTAAAAAAAAATAAAAAAAATATATATTTTTTTTATTTTTTTTTTTTTTAATAGAAAGATGTGTCTCATGATTATAATATCTCAATTCTATTTCAATTTAATCTTGCAAAACGTAATAAATTATGAAAAAAGCAATGAATATATTGCAAACATGTACAAATGTATTGTAATAATGAGAGAGTAAGTAAACAAATCCCCCTAAAAGGGGAACGCCGCGAAAATTCCCACGCGCACAATTTTTCCCCAAAGTGGAAAATCCCGCGTAAAATTTCCCCCCGCATAAGGGCTAAAGGCCCCTTCCCCCACAACCCAAAAAAACCCCTGACTGTACATAATTAATATTGATACAGATCGTACAGTATACCGTCTTATGTAACGTAGAATGTAAGTACATAAAACAACACAGACAGAGGTGCGAAAAAGACATGCATAAAAAGTTGCTGAAACTTAGGAGAGTGAGTGAACATATGCTTATTAAATTGACAAAGATGAGCATACTAGATCTAGTTAGGTAAAAGTCTGTGTTAAAAGCTCATGTTAAATAAAATTACGCTTACACGTTACACCGTTATACCTTTCTACTGATTGGTTGATATTTAAATCTGTTTCATAATATGGCAAGAGGTCAGTGATATTGTTGCGATTTAAGCAGAAGTTTAACTTAAATATTTATGCCTTTCTAGTTTCTAACTTCAATTGGACGATCTTTGAGGTACAAATGGACTTCTGAACTAAAACTGAACGAGTTGGTATTGTTATTTTGCAATTTTACGCAAATTGATGAAAGTTTAAACTTTCTGGTGTCCAACACATAATTGATCCTTCACCGATAAGACGTTCAAAAGAATTTAGCCAATATAAAAAGTATCTCTAAATTCTTTGCGCGTCTTATAAGGCCTAACAAAAAAATATGTTTGTTTCCACTGACATGGCCTAAAAAATTAGGGTAGGTAGGTAGGCAAATAATTTTATTTTTAAAAATATTTTTTTTTAGAAAATGTCGTACATGGTGCATCTTCTTCTCATTTTTTTGTGTACAACTGTATGTACAACAAGGGCTGTTTGTAAAACATGCATGCCCCCCATATGGGCTCTCCGTTGTAGTGACAGCCATTGTGTGAGTATGTTTTTGTCACTGTGACCTTGACCTTTGACCTAGTGACCTGAAAATCAATAGGGGTCATCTGCCAGTCATGATCAATGTACCTATGAAGTTTCATGATCCTAGTCATAAGCGTTCTTGAGTTATCATCCGGAAACCATTTTACTATTTCGGGTCACCGTGACCTTTGACCTAGTGACCTGAAAATCAATAGGGGTCATCTGCGAGTCATGATCAATCTACCTATCAAGTTTCATGATCCTAGGAATAAGCGTTCTTTAGTTATCATCCGGAAACCATTTTACTATTACGGGTCACCGTGAACTTGACCTTTGACCTAGTGACCTCAAAATTGATAGGGGTCATCTGCGAGTCATGGTTAATGTACCTATGAAGTTTCATGATCCTAGGCATAAGCGTTCTTGAGTTCTCATCCGGAAACCATTTTACTATTTCGGGTCACCATGACCTTGTCCTTTGACCTAGTGACCTCAAAATCAATAGGGGTCATCTGCGAGTCATGATCAATGTACAGGGGTTCCGCTGTCGATCGCCATTGGCGCCAAATGGCGCAATTTTTTTTTAAGTGGCTCCAATTTTTTTAAAGTGGCGAATTTCAAAAAAAAAATGTAAATATTGATTTACGACGATGTGAGCGACCTACAGTGTAGAGTGCACTGAAATCACGGAAGCGTGAAAGTGTTACAGTCGGTGTTTTTACTGCTATTGTCAAGTTTTATGGGGGTTATTATCGGATTAACGGTTCTTTTATGATAAAGAACACTCAATTATGTAACACTTAGGACAAACTGGCACAAAGATCAATGATTGTAACGATATATAAGGCGGCTACTCTTTAATCACTACCATGGTAAGTGTATTGTTATTTACACATTAGTTAAAGATTGTTCATATTTTTCACAGTTTATGTTGATGGCTTTCGTATATAAAGACACATTCCGGTATATGATTACATATTCACAAGCAATCATGGCTTTTCATGACTTCTTTAATCCTCGAAAGCGTGCTTTAGAAATTGAAACAAATGAAAGCAATGAAAATCCGTCAAAATTGCAAAAACATGATAATTCTGTAGCAAAGCGAAAATTCAATGATAGCTGGAAGTCAGAATTTCCCTTCATTTCATATGATGCGAAAACAAAGTCAATGTTTTGTGACTACTGTGTTAAAAGCCAGTTCAAAAATGCATTTACATCTGGTTGTAACGTTATGTAAAAGGAGTCCTTAACTAAGCATGTAAAAACAAAGGGTAGGTTTGTTTGTGGTAGCAAATTGTTTAGTTTTAAGTGCATATTCTCATTGCTTCCCAGCTGTATTGTTTGTATTGAAATTTGATTATACAGTATGGAAATAATAAAAACAAAGTCTCATGGTATTATTTATTTATTCTTTTCAGAACACCAGACTGCTGCTTAGGCGATGCAGCTTCGGAAGGATATGGCGGCTGCCAGCAAATCATCAATCTCAAAGAATGAGGCAGCAGTGAAGGCAGCGCTCGCCAATGTGCTCTTCCTGGCAAAGAAGATGGTTATATGTGATTGTTTATCATGTGCAAACCAATGTTTTTATGTATAAATAAAGCTTATTAAGACTTATGAAAATACTTATTATTACATGTATTTATGTATTTACATACTTTTAAAAGTAATAATATAGTCAATGACATTGATGTTGTAAGGTTTCTTAGACGATTGTCATAATTAATAAGGTCGGAATAACTGACAGTTTCGCGCCGCGAAAAAGTGGCGACAACTTTTTTTGGGCCAGTGGAACCCCTGAATGTACCTATGAAGTTTCATGATCGTAGCCATTAGCTTCTTGAGTTATCATCCGGAAACCATTTTACTATTTCAGGTCACCGTGACCTTGACCTTTGATATAGTGACCTGAAAATCAATAGGGGTCAACTGCGAGTCATGATCAATCTACCTATCAAGTTTCATGATCCTAGGCATAAGCGTTCTTGAGTTATCATCCGGAAACCATTTTACTATTTCGGGTCACCGTGACCTTGACCTTTGACCTAGTGACCTGAAAATCAATAGGGGTCATCTGCGAGTCATGATCAATCTACCTATCAAGTTTCATGATCCTAGGAATAAGCGTTCTTTAGTTATCATCCGGAAACCATTTTACTATTTCGGGTCACCCTGACCTTGACCTTTGACCTAGTGACCTGACAATCAATAGGGGTCATCTGCCAGCCATTATCAATCTACCTACCAAGTTTCATGATCCTAGGCATAAGCGTTCTTGAGTTTTCATCCGGAAACCATTTTACTATTTCGGGTCACTGTGACCTTGACCTTTGACCTAGTGACCTCAAAATCAATAGGGGTCATCTGCGAGTCATGATCAATCTACCCATTACGTTTCATGATCCTATGCCTAAGCGTTCTTGAGTTCTCATCCGGAAACCATTTTACTATTTCGGGTCACTGTGACCTTGACCTTTGACCTAGTGACCTGAAAATCAATAGGGGCCATCTGCGAGTCATGATCAATCTACCTATCAAGTTTCATGATCCTAGGCCTAAGCGTTCTTGAGTTATCATCCGGAAACCATTTTACTATTTCGGGTCACCGTGACCTTGACCTTTGACCTAGTGACCTCAAAATCAATAGGGGTCATCTGCGAGTCATGATCAATGTACCTATGAAGTTTCATGATCCTAGGCCCAAGCGCTCTTGAGTTATCATCCTGAAACCACCTGGTGGACAGACCGACCGACCGACATGTGCAAAGCAATATACCCCCTCTTCTTCGAAGGGGGGCATAATAAATTTGATGATGTATGTAATGCAATATGGCTTAATTTAAATGCTTTAATGAAATAAAAACTTGCTGTTCATTAATTTTGCATTTGTTGCTTTCCTTATGTCCGAGTTTAATGTTGACTTCTGGCAGCGGCTTTAATAGTCCATTTTATTACCAATAAAAGGCATAACTAAAGTCGCAGTAAGCTTGACCCTCAGTGTCTATAGGGATTCAGTGTTGTTATACTTTCCGTTCCTTTGGAATCATGGAGTATATATTATTTTATTTATAATTTATAATATATTAAATAGCCAAAAAGCCATGCTTGGGGGACGCGAGTGGTGTTGCATGTATCATTATCACCATGAACAGACCCAATCAAACTGGGTGTGCTATTATACTTCTTGGATGCAGTTTATGCTTCCAAAGGACCACATTTTCAGATTATATTATGTACTGGTGTCGTGAGGTCTATCTACCAGGGCTAGCGCTGTCCCAAAATTTCTTTGAGCCGACCAGGTTTTTGTTTTTCGATGCGCGAAAACTGGTTTTGAAATAATTATATATACATTTACTATCAACTTGTTTATATTCTTTTAATGACAACAAGGGCATATCATAATGTAACATACATTTTTCAATATAGAAATAATTAGTATGGTACTTGTCAAAGTACAAACATAACTTATTTCATAGATGAACATTTAATAGGGGTGTCAATTGTTCCAAATTTTAAATCCTGAAAATTAGGTCGGGGTCTTGGAACCGCAGCCGCAGGAATCCAAAAGGAATAAAGGGCAGATCCACCATCCCATCCAGAGCCTTTACTAATTGTTCTTTTTTTATATTCTTTCCAATTGTATTTTCAGGTGAATACAATTTAAAATATTATAAACCACACCGTCCGTACCACCGCATGTGCATTCGTCATTCTATTTCTTCTATAAAGAGCTTTGAAAATAAATTATAATCGACGAAAAATAATGTATCCGAAAACGACAGTCCGAAAAATTGTACGCTTTTGCCACATTAAATAAAATGTGCATATCGTTTGACTGCAGACATTGCAAAACCAAGCAAATATACAATTTGGTTGCCATATTGCTTTGCAATAGCATTTTTTGTGGGTAAAAAACAACTTAATTATCATCTTTTAATTTCAAACGATAATTGGCAAAAAGGTGTAACATCGTAGAAATAGAACTAATTATTTAATTATCATCCTTTAATTCAGATCGATAGTCGGGAGAAAGGTGTTAAGTAATCAGCTTAGGAATAATTTATTTATTTGTACGCTTCTTTTGATTTGCTAATCTTTAAATACGATGTTTGCCATCACCCGATATATTGTTGGCAGACGACAAGATCAAGTGTGTATTCCAAGTGTACAGTGTCTGCGCATGAATGACCCAATATCATGTGTGAGCAAACTCATTGCTGATTGGCCAGCTACCACGTGCGCTTCAATAACAATAAAAATGATATGCGGATAACATAGACAAGTTTGACAAGTTTATTGACCGTCGCCGAAAAATACGCGGTCCGATTTTTTTGGAATTTTGGGCTCAAAAAAGATTAGGACCGGCGACAAAAAATTAGGTAGGGTCGGGCCACCGGAAACAAACAATTATTTTTGTTACGCCTAAATAAGACTAATTCACATATTTTGCACCTCAAAATTGACCCCAGCATTTTTCAATTTGACTCTTCAAGATATCAGTCCAGAGGACATTGACTGTTGATTTTTAAAATCAATTCAAATCCCTAAATACATGTTTCATAGTTATCGTTCGCATACGAATATCCGAAATATTTATCCGAATAGATAAATTTAGTCTGCTAATTACAATCAGTAAACATATTCATTGCATGAAGATAAAACAAAATGCATGCGTTATATCGATAGCTTGAAGTTAAACTAAATTCTTCCAAGGTAACATATCAAACAACTATATGCAAAGTGTTTCTTAATTTACTTACTTTTGCAGATTTTTTGGTGTCAAATCTTTTCGTTCTTTTTTGTTTTCTTTAATCAGTTAAATCTCTCTAGTAGGCCCTAACACCCGTATCAATTCATACTGTAATGTTTGGGGTAATATAATTTATAACATCTTTCTGCTAGCTGAAATGTGATAGGGTTCCGCTGGGGTTCGAATCCTATGGAAAAGAAAGAATTAGAACTTTTTCGCAATGCTGATTTTTTAGCACTTCATCCAAACTAAATACTACAGGGATATCGAAATTTATATATATATTTTAGTTTTTGGACGATTGAACTTTACCGGTACGTAAAAGAGAATGGAAAAGCGTATAATTGTACCGGTAAAGTTCAATCTAGCCTTTGTTTTTGATTAATTAGGTAGAGAAAAGTAAAGAACTTAAAATCGTGAGAAAAATATTATTTTGGATGCATCAGTCTGCAAAGCTAATCTCGAGCGGGAAGACTGCCAAGAAACGCACTGATGCTGGTGACGTTCTTTTCAGCTACAACAGTGCAATTTCTCCAGCAGGACACAGTTAATGCGAATATGTAGCTTCAATAGTTCTGATATCTCTTTAAAAAGTAAGTATCGATTACCATATAATGTTTCGAGAGCGGGTTGACTCTCAGAGAAAAAAAGTCATTTAATTATAAATTAGACATATTTCCGCAATGTATGGTGGCGGCTATTACTGTGTACTCACATTTCTATATGAATTATGGAAACCATATACAACATGCTTATTCTATTTCAAAACCTACCACAGAAATTGCCCACAGATTATGACAAGTTAAACATCTCTTGACTACATCAGTAGCAACGATCAGAATTTAAGGTCTGACCTACATATTATAACGTGAGGCATTATAATGTGACACTTTTTAATTTAATCAAAATGATATTTGAGCAACATTCAAGCTGTATTAACAGGACTAAGGCAGACAAATACACCCCTTTGTGCGACGGGGGAGGATCGGACAGGACAAATAAAATAATAGTAAAACATCCTGCATAACGGTTTCTTTTTGGAGATGCATGCATTACGTTGGTCTGGGATTTGTACTATATGATGTTTGTTTCTCAATATAAAATATAAAGAAGTGAAACTCCAGCTGCTGGAGCAGTATTGAATTCTCATTAAAAACAATTAAGTCTTGTAAACAAGATATACGTTAATTGGTAATTTTATTTAATTCCTATCATCTTGCCTAAGAAAGTTGTTTGTGTTGCTCGTTTGCATATTATTTTTTTGCCACATTCACTAAGTAATTTTAAAATATGAGTTGGTGTTTGCTAAATTCAATCATATTCACTTGATTAAGTTTTATTAACGAACATTCATATACATCACAAAAATCCTTAAAAGTGATTTGGAAGATTACTGCGTTTAGGATTTAAACTGTTGCAAAGACCTATCAATATACAAGTAATGTAATATACCAGTCGTGATATTTTAATCAATATAAACTAATAATTGTAATATTTTTTTCGTCAATCGAAGTTGACGGTCCCTTTAAGGTTAGACGAGCAACATGTCTCATAATTATTTTTTTCAAAACATATACATATGCATTTACTCATAAAATTGTTATTCAAATTATACAGCAGTAAACGAGAATGCTTACTCCTTTGAATACCATTTAAATTACCAATGGTCTTTTGTTTATCAGAGGAACACAGTTGCAATTTTTTGAGTAACAATGAAATAAATACAAGAATGAGCCTAACATCTATTTATAGATCTTTGTATGAACTAAATTCCTGCTTACAGGTATTTGTCAAGATTAAAAGACCTTTAATCATTCAATTTAACATACCAGTTCCTGTATGTACCATCGTAATGCATCTCAAGAAGAATTAGTAATTATTCGTTAAAATTACTAAAGCATTATGCTTTAGTTTGATTTTAACAAATATTTAACTTAATGTTTTTTTTAGGAATTAGTTAATTACAACTTAAACGACCTCAATCACATGTATCCATGCATACAGAAAACGAACTTTCGTTTAAACACGTTATGTGAATAAAATACTTTAAAGTACGTGTTTAATGATTTTCGCAATTGTTTTAAAGTGTCATTTAATGTAATACACGTTTTTATCCTGAAAAAATATAAAAACAGGAAAAACTATGACTAAACCACACTATCCTGGATTCGAACGCGGGTTCTCTGAAAGCAAACCTTATGCCGACAACTGGAAAAATGGCATCAATTTTCAAATTATTGAAAAAAGCCTTCTCCATGATTGATTATTTTAACTATTTTGATAGGTAATTGACTAAGTCGTGAATGTTAATTAGTTGGTTTAAATTTAAAGAATACATTCTGTCTGTCTTTGAATCTATGACTTTTTATAATATTGTAATTTTGCTGAAATTTGAACAAGCCCCTTTAATTTAATACTATTTAAGTGTTCGTTTTTACAATGAAGTGGCTATCAGTTTATCATTAAACGCTTTCTTGTGCAGGTTGCTTTTTGTTTCAAACAGTACACCAATGTGCAGATTTGTTAAAAAACGATAAAATGACGTAAACAATTGAATGAATCTAAAGAAAAATAAATATAAATCATGAGTTTATGTCATTCGAAAATCTAGGATATGAACAAATAACTAACTAAAACCAATGTATTACGTGCAATGACAAACCCGTTATTATTTGATTTATTTAAATTAGTAGTATATGTAAAAGGAACATGAGTATTTCCTTTTATTAATACCGGCATCAATTCTGGTAAATATTGTATCAATATGTAATTAACACGTCTGAATGATATACAGCAAATGTCAGGACAAAATGAAAAATATATACATAAACAACATAAAAACGAATATATGTTATAACACCTGTTAGCGTGTGGCTATTATATTATTTAGTGAAAACATCATTTTGAATGATAAATAATCATATTATAACGAAAAATTAAATTTTATGAAAAAAAACTCACTATCAAATATATATATATAACAAGGTATGCAACTCAATATCCCTAAAAAAGGGTACATCGCTTTGAACAGCCATATCTTCATCAATTGTGCAGCGATTTTCACGATCTCGGTCTTATTCAACGCAGAAATGAATTTCCTTTCTGGAAATGTAATGTCTTGCAATATTTTAACAAATGCTGGTTCAACTTTTAAGAAATAACACGATACAAAACTCGCATGACCCAGTTGACAATGATCAGTCAGTCTTTAAGACTGAAATCTTCACGGAGTAAAGGGCATCTTCCCTACAAAGTTCATGTACCTCGATACCATAATTCAAAAAACGTATGAAAAAACATTATTATCGTTCTTGTCGTTACATTATTCATCAAGACTAACTGTCCAGCGCCGTTTGAAACCTTTGTTTACATACATTTCAACTAACTGACATTTCAAACACACGAGTGATTCCATTGGTCCAATGCGGAGGTGTGTCTTTACAACTGGAGATTTCATTCATAAAGACTGCATGATCATTGCCAACTGGGTCATGCGAGTTGTGTATCGTGTTATTTCTTAAAAGTTGACCAAGCATTTGTAAAAATATTGCAAGACATATACATTTCCAGAAAGGAAATTCATTTCTGCGTTGAATAAGACCAAGATCGTGAAAATCGCTGCACATTTGATGAAGATATGGCTGTTCAAAGCGATGCACCCGTTTGGGGTGATTTTGAGTTGCATACCTTGTTATATATATATATATATATATATATATATATATATATATATATATATATATATATTTGATAGTGATTTTTTTCAGAAAAATTAATTTTTCGTTATACTATGATTATTTATCATTCAAAATGATGTTTTCACTAATTAATATCATAGCCATACGCTAACCACCTGTGGTTTCTTCCACCAATCCTTACAAATATATCATAAGTACATTTTCCCTTCGTATCTTTTTTCCCCTATGATGGGTCCTCGTCGAGTTGCACTATCTCAACGATACTGTTTGTTTTTGTACTAATGGGTAACCTGAAAACTGTAATCCATACTCAAAGGATCAATACTGTTTTGTTTGTATAAGACCATGCCCAAACCGCACACTCGGGAGGACTGTATTTAGTCTGTGTCTCAAGAACTACTTTTCAATATTGTTAATTAAAACGAAATTAGGTAAGCATATTAGTATAGATTTTAACACATTTAAAATAGATAAAAGTTAGTTTATATATATATTTATATGCAGATTTATAATAGCGAAACATTACTTATTGTATGCTTTAAAATAAATCATTTTTCTCGCGGATGGATACTAATGGTTTTGGCATATCCACAAAATGGACTACGGATTTAAGATAGAAAGTGTCAGATAAAGCATTGCTACTTGTTGCATCGCTCTGGTATACTGACCATTGAACGTAAGTATGCCTTATTAACACATGAAGTCGTTTTGAACGCGAAATCAAATAGTCCATGTTTGGTTAGTACTTTTTACTTAAGTTTTTCTGTTTTGTTTTTGCACGAAATCATGTGACAATGCAAAATACGAGGACATTGGCATTTTCTAATGAACAATACGTTTAACGCGATATGGGTAATATTCGCTGTTTGACCATTTATGCGTTTGAATGGTGTAAATGCTTTTGTAAATGTAACTATTTGATTGCATAAGGAACTTGAGCAAACAGTTTTTTGTAATTTACTAATTTATTTGCTGTCAAAATTCAGGTTTGGACACTAAGGCACGTCTACATGGTTCTTAAAAAGCTATTCAAATCTTCCGCTGTCATTGGACAAAATTTTCAATTGCGAAAGTGTAGCAATTTTGGCTAATCCAGGGCTTCCCCTGGCTTAAAAAATTATTTAGCCAAATACGCCTTGTTTTGGCAAAATTCTTCTATTTTTGGCTATTTTTAAGTTTTAGTGAAGAAAAAGTTGTAGCCAAATAGAATTTTCTTTAGCCAAATAGTTCAAGTTGTAGCCAGTGGCTAATTTGGCGAATGGCAGAGTAAGCCCTGTAATCAAATAATAGTTTTTTGAAGTTGCAATTTGGATGTATTAACTATTCAGTGGTGTCCTAGATTATAAACTTCCAAAAGTTTAGACAATTATGCTTCAATTCTTCACTGTGTTATTGACTGAAGTGGTTGATGGCAGGGCTGTCAATTGTCCAGAGTATTCTGGAAATCCGGATTTGAGCCCTCCAGAGTTGTTTTTGAGAATGTAAATCCAGTGACTTTTTGAAGGGATTCAATTGAGTGCACCATCATTTGAGGATGAAATTAATACTTTTGTTAAAGCTTCATCGGATCTCTTGAAAATAAAGCTTGATACCAATTTTGCCTGTATTTTATTTAGTTAATTAAATATTTTTTATTGGTTAGCAGATGGCATGGACATGAACAGTACGTGGCGAAACATCTTTGCTGATTCCGAAAATTTATAAGTCAACAAAATGTTGCAAATGTCAACCATAAAAAATTTCAAGTGATCAATTAGAAAAGTAAAGCAGTGCAATAGCATATTGTAAAGCATTGATTGTGTTAATCAAATTATATTTGCTAGGTAACTGTTTTTAATTTTTCTGCAGTCAAACAATATGCACATTTTATTATAATTATAAAAATTTTCAAAGTTCTTAATAAAAACTAGAATGGCAAATACACAAGCGGTGATACGGATGGTCTGGTTTATTAAAGATAGACTACTAATAAGGCTGATTTTTTTTATCAAGCTTTGTCATGGGCAGTCGCTTCCCTATTTAACTTTCAAAATCTTTGAAAATGTGTTTAATTTCTTTGCTGTTTGTTTGCAAATGGTTTTCTTTTGAAGATGTTGAAAGTTAATGGAATAATAAATAAAAAAAATAAACATGTATATATGTGTGTATATATGTGCTATGTAGTTGTTTTTCATGTGCTTAAATATGCTTTTTTATACTCCCTTATACATATGTATATATGTGCTATTTATTTGTTGTACTATGAAGTTATTGTGCATGTGCTTGTATATGCTTTTAAACATGAATTGTGTGCTGTACTCGTTTTAATATCGTAATTTTTAATTTAGGTCTGCAATGCTTTGTTTGTACAACTTAAAAGTGTATAACATATGTTTTAATTATGAACTATGCAAAAACAGCTCCAATATAGTTTTTAGGTATACACTGTAACTTCAATATAACGCGCTCCTTTGTAACGCTGTGTCCAATATAACGCAGGGGGTGCTTGGATCACGTTTGTTCTCCAACCTTCCATTTCTAATCAGTGTCCGACAAATCCATTGCCCGGAGCCCGAGGGCTACCGAAATTTGTCATTGAGCTACTGAAAATCTCCAGCTGACGCCCGCCGGGCTACTATAAATCTATAAGAGCGGTAGCCCGGTTTATTGACAGACATACGTAGAATAAACACGCTGACCATGTGTTTGTACACTGTGTATTGCTTATAATCCGATAATAAAGTGCAATCAATTATCTAATCAGTCACCGATCACTTGCGGTAATGTCTTAAACAGTAACAGTGTATTTTAATCATCCAATCAAAATCAACATTTGTCGTCTGCTAATAATATAATGAGAGCCGGTTGGATAGTTGGCGCACATGATGCAACATCATTTCGCAGTTTGGAATTCTTTGTGAACCGCAACAACGAGTAATAGCGACAACGTTTTTGATGTCGTTAAATATCCAATGACGCCAAACATTAAATAAATCAAAACAATAGCGGAATCTTCAAAACGGTAACGAAACCGAAAATGAATATTAATGAAAACTTTGTGAACGCGGTTAACACCTGCTAATTAGTTTGCATTGTCAATTAATAATTGGATTAATCACGGAGTGTATATTGTAATCTAGAGTCCGTGGATTAATCGACTGTTAATCAATAATCCCATATATGCACGATTTATATTTTTAAAACCAAATTATGGGTGGGTAATATAGACGGTAAGAGTCATAAACACAAACGTTTGAAATTTTCTAAAGTGTCAAATGAATTTCGGCATAAGGTTCTATTTAAAGATATTATGAAATAAGCCCCCAATCAGGACCGTTGTATTGCAACATGCGTAAATAACCTGCCACGGTTTGTATGCGTTGTGAACAGCTATTTTAGGTTACAAAATTCTACATTTAAGAAATGAATTTCTTTGTCCTGATAAAAAGCGCGCGAAAATTGGCGTGGATGTATTTATTTGTAAATAAAAATTTCGTAGCGGGTACAACATTGAGATCATTTAATTTCCATTAAAAGTTTCGTTGTGAATTTCAACTAAAGTACCGGGGAATCTCGCGAATTATTTGGCATTGCCATTTTCTCTTAATAAAATATCATGTAAACACGCTGTATCGTTACCGTTACGCTGTATCAGTTCCTTTATTATTGAAACAATTATTGTATTGTATACTGACTGCACACAAGTGTCGTAACATGCGGATGCAATACGTAAATTCGGACAGTACTTAAAGTCGGACACAAGTAAATAAATGATTTAATACTCTTGATTTCTTGAAACTCGGTATTTGTTGTTAAAATGAGCAATTGCATTGATTAACACCATACAAGTCAATCGTATTGATCATCTAAACGCTTTATTTACGTTTACGACTTAACGTGCTGTCCGAATTTTAGTACACATACATGTGCACATACATGTAATATCTACATGTAGTATATGATTTTCTTTGGTACATTTAAGTACACGGGCCTGTACTGTAACATTAATTTACGATATTGACTGTGTACATCAGACTACTTGCTGTTTTATGTATATATATATTATGTATATGTAAATGCAGAAATAAAATAAAGATGAAAACCTGCCTCTTATCAATTTGCAGGAAAATTTTATGGGCTACCAAATATTTTTATTGGTAGCCCAGTGGCAACTTCATGTATTTTCAGAAAATTCAAAGATGGCGGTGATCTCATCTTGATTGCTTTATTCAACCGTCCATTTAACTGATTTTAATCGCTTTGAGGTTAAACAACACCGACAGCTAATGGGTGTTAATCTGTTGTGTAATGTGAATAAAGTTGTGAAAAACTCGTGTGTCAGTGTTGATTACATGTATTCCTTATCAGAGCGGTTTGGTGCGCTAATTTCAATAAGTTAAGTGCAAGCGGAATAATTATCAAATTAAAGTTATTTAAAACAATTACCGGTAAAACATCTTACTTTGATATGATTGCAGTTTGACTATATTAAAGGAGCGGCTGTGAAATATACTGCACACAGTATAAAACAAGTTTTTCTGTCATTTCATTATCATTCTAGTATTTAGGCATTTAATATTTAAGTAAATGTACGAGAAATTAATTAAATAATCCAGACAATTTATTTACATGCTAACGCAGTGTCATTGTTAACAGAGATTCACTTTCATTTTTGCCCGGCATCAGAAAGTCCCCAGGAGACACGTTTTTTCGGGACTGCGTATGACGCAATAAAACAAATTTTCTTTGTACATGTATCGTATTGCACTCAATCTAAATTTAAAGTTGCTCGTCCAATGAAAGCTCTGCCCCATAATGCACTGTTTTCTTTACACTTATGAAAAATGGCGTATGCATATGGTTGTGTTTATGAAATTCTTAAACATATTTATCGCCATAAATGTTCAAGACATTTTTTTTTTAGTGATGTAACTTTATTGGATTATCGGATAAATGTGCACATTAGAAAAAAAGCGGTATGTATACTGTAATCGATACGATTCGGTTTATATGCATGTATTTGCGTATGACAACACAGCATGGCAAAAAACAGGACCTATATTACAGGCTATACTTTACCTGTTTTTATAGCCCACTGCAATAAATGAGCTCAAAACTGATAACGCTGTCGGTTTATAACGCTGTTGCGTGACGTGAACCTGTCATCCGCGTTATATTGGAGTTACAGTGTATTTCCCTTTGTCGTATTTGTGTGTAACTTACAAAATATTATGCTTTTAATGAACATTTTTACTTAATTTTGTGTTTTATATGCTTAAATATGTCCTTGTACTATAAATGCTTTTATGATATGCTTAATCTTTCTCTCTTTCAGCTCAATATACACTTGTTATATATATACAATTGCTTTGTGGGGAAATAGCTCATGAGCTTATGTTTATTGTTATTCACATCTGACGTTAAATAAAGATTTTTGTATCTTGTATGGAAAGAACAGACGATTTTCACAGAATCTTGGACCTGGTGATTGGCAAATGAGTAAAAAACAAATTTACATGAGAATGAGTAGAACAAAATGTGAATATAAATGAGAAAGCAATATTGGTTTCTGAGTGGTTATGGTACACTGTAACTTTCCTGGTAGGCGGAAGCCAAGGATCCATATTTATTAAATAAGCCTCATCCTGCGAAAATAGGGCCTAATGTTTGTGCGTTGACATGTTGTAGTGTCATCCAAGATTAGTCAGTCCAGTCCACTAAGGCTTATCAGGGAAGACTTTTTAGCTCACCTGATTGCTCAGGTGAGCTTTTGTGACTGGTCTTTGTTCGTCGTATGTCTGTCCGTCCGTAAACATTTCCTCGTAAACACTCTAGAGGCCACATTTCTTGTCCCATCTTCATGAAACTTGGTCAGAAGCTTTGTCCCAATGAAATCTCGGCCGAGTTCAAAACTGGGTCATGCTGGGTTGAAAATTAGGTCACTAGGTCAAAAAAAAGAAAATCCTTGTAAACACTGTAGAAGTCACATTTGATGCCCAATCTTCATGTAACTTTGTCAAAATGGTTGTCTTAATGATATCTTGGTTGAGTTCAAAAGTGGTTCCGGTCCCTTGAAAAACATGGTCGCCAGTGGTCGGGGCAGTTTTTCTTATTTTGCTATAAAGAAACCTTGTAAACACTCTAGCAGTGATTTGTTTTTGCCAAAAATTACCGCCGATATTCGGCTGCTTTCCAATTGCAAAAAATGAATTTTTTCCCCAAAAATCTGACCAAAATTTCCCAAAATATGACCAAATTTTCCCAATTAAGCCAAGAAGATTACAATGTCATTTAGCGTTAATTTCGTAGAACGAGTGTGCCGATCGAGCTTGTCGAGTCTTCACCGAATGACAACTGACTTACGAATGTTCGCGAATGTAGCCGAATACGATTTTACGTTGCTATCCACACATCTCTCTATATTGCAGAGGATACCGACGATAGTCGATGTATCCCGATTGTTAACGCCTGTTTTTACACACGTCAACCAAGATGGCGGCAAGCAGACAAGAAGTTTGCGATGAGCAGCGAAAATGATAAATAACACTTAAATTAACAGCGGATATCACATGGTTATTAGGAGATAATTTAATGTGTGTGTCAATTAACGCAAAATACTATGTTTGAGATGAACAACAACTAATATTTATTAGAAATGTTCACAGTGAATGTGCGTCACGGAAATCTGTATTGGGAAATTGGAGTTCACAAAGTTAAAGCATTTAAGACGAGAACCGTTCGAAAATGGAAAGAGACAAACATGATTTGATTTATATGTTAGTGGATCTGTGTATATTCAGATTCATATGCATATTCTGCTTTATTATGTTTGTCACGCTGTATAGTTTGGTGAAATAGCATTGAACTGAGGATGTCAATTGTGCAAGATATTAAAAGGTAAACAAATGAAATGTATTATTTTAGCTCCATTTAATACAACATTAAAACAGCAAGAACACAAAAGCGTGTTTGTTAATATTTGTTAATGTTTTCACCATATCATATTTTACTTGAAAAAACATCCTGAATTAAATTCATACTCTTAAAGAGATAATGATTAAATCATAATGGTACATGTGTTAATGTTTTCACCATATCATATTTTACTTTAAAAAACATCCTGAATTAAATTCATACTCTTAAAGAGATAATGATTAAATCATAATGGTACATGTATATTGAAGAATCTATAGATTATTGCAAGTTTAATATGCATGTGGAAGGATATTAACTAAACGTTGTAAGACATGAAAGCAACACTTTATAATATAAAAATGCTGTTAAACATGAACTTAGCAATTTTTATTCTGTTCTTATAATCATATTTATAATGTTTCCCAATTTCATGGTTTATCGCGCTATTTTTCCCAATTTCATGGTTTATCGCGCTAATTTTCCCAATCCAAATGCCACAGGCTGTAACAAAAAAAAAGCAAAAAAAATCACTGCTCTAGAGGGCACATTTCTTGTCCAATCTTCATGAAACTTGGTCAGAAGATTTGTACCTTGTAAACACACTAGAGGCCATAGTTTTGGTCCAATAATGATGATACTTGACCAGGATGTTTTTCTTGATGATATCTATGCAAAGTTTGACATTGGGTCATGTGGGGTCAAAATCTTGGTCAGGAGGTCCAAATCTAAAAAAACCTTGTAAACACGTAGAATTAGCATTACTTGCAAATGTTTTCATGCAAAAAAAAACATGCAAATAGACAGTACTCAATCATAATTAATCATAATGCTCACACTGCAAAAGTAAACAGAAGAGAACCAATCTAATATGCTCTAGAGTACTGAATTTTCAACTAAGCAATGAACAAAGTTAAGCTTGAAATGTTTGCTAAAGTGCAATATTTCAAATGAAACTTGTGTTGATATGTCTTGTGTCAATTAAACAGGTCAAGCATACACCTAGGCTTAGCAAATTATAAATTTCATGATCACCCTGAAACAGTTACTTGCGTGTAGTAAATTAACAATATCAGGGACCAAAACTTAGCTCGCATACTCACAAAATGCGAGCGACATTTATGGATAGCGAGTTGAAAAATATAAAGCTTGCAATTTTCTGCAAGTAGAAATTTCAGATTTCTCAAACCTGTTTTTCCATAAATCCTTTAAGTATTGAGAGATATTACTTTCTATAATGGCAACTCCCATTTTCAATATCAAAATCTTGCTAAAATTAAGCGATTAAAGTGTTACAGAGTTGCATTAACAAAATCGGCCGCTATTGTTGATGTTGGTGTTGTAAGATTCAAGAGAAGCTACTCTGGTATGAGCTATGGTTTGCTACTGAGGCTTGCGGCTAATAATGCACAATTTTAAGCAATATGGTACAATAATGTTTTAAACAAAAAATATATAAAAAATCCAAATTGCGAGTAAGTTTTTCATTTTGAAAGTGAAAAAAAATCAACTTAATAGGTTTAATTCGGTTTCTGAATGTTATGAAATTCTTTGAATTTGTTTCACATTAGTCACAGCTTGAGTAAAATATAGAAAAGATGCTACATCATATATATTGATATTGCATGATACATGTAATTGTCAACGTGGTATCATGCTAAAAAAGAAATACATGTAGAGCCAGTGGCTCTGTTGGCTACCAAAAAAGTTTTCAAAATCAGGATCAACAGATTGATGTATGAACAAGTTAAGTTCAAGTATTAAGCAGAATAATACACATAAACAGTGTAGATGAAGACTAACAATTAACTGAGTGAACATTTGGAAACTTTGTTTTGTTCATGTTACCTGGCCTTTACCCAGATGCTTTCATCAAAGTTTCATCAATGTGCCTATTAAAATATTTCAAATCTGCTGCCAGGTTTAGAAGCTGTATTCTTTTAAGCACAGCATTAGAATTGCAATCATCTGACATCTGCTGACTTGAAAATAAAATCATCAGCAGAAAAATACATTTTTGTTATAAAGAAAACACTTTATTTTTATCCCTCGCCAGAGGTGGAGGGATATTGTTTTGGCGGTGTCCGTCCGTCCGGCTGTCAGTTCGTCCATCCGTCCGTCCATCCGGCACTTTTGTGTCCGGAGCCATATCTTGGAATTGCTTTGGCAGATTTCATTGAAACTTGGTATGAGTATATATATGCATAAGAGGATGATGCAGGCCAAATGGCATTGTAACCATCTGTTAATAACAGAGTTATGGCCCTTTGTATCTTGAAAAAATGCTTTTTACTATAGGCACTTTTGTGTCCGGAGCCATATCTTGGAAGTGCTTTGGCGGATTTCATTGAAACTTGGTATGAGTATATATATATGCATAAGAGGATGATGCACGCCGAATGGCATTGTATACCATCTGTTAAAAACAGAGTTATGGCCCTTTGTATCTTGAAA
This sequence comes from Dreissena polymorpha, assembly GCF_020536995.1. NCBI lineage: Eukaryota > Metazoa > Mollusca > Bivalvia > Myida > Dreissenidae > Dreissena > Dreissena polymorpha. The sequence continues at coordinate 84,685,885 of NC_068358.1, forward strand.
AAATGCTTTTTTACTATAGGCACTTTTGTGTCCGGAGCCATATCTTGGAAGTGCTTTGGCGGAATGCGGAGGGATATTGTTTTGGCGTTGTCCGTCCGGCCGTCCGCCTGCCCAACCGTCCGTCAGGCACTTTTGTGTCCGGAGCCATATCTTGGAAGTGCTTTGGCAGATTTCATTGAAACTTCGTATGAGTATATATATGCATAAGAGGATGATGCACGCCAAATGGCACTGTACACCATCTGTTAAAAATAGAGTTATGGCCCTTTGTATCTTGAAAAAATGCTTTTTACTATAGGCACTTTTGTGTCCGGAGCCATATCTTGGAAGTGCTATGGCTGATTTAATTGAAACTTGGTATGAGTATATAAATGCATAAGAGGATGATGCACGCCAAATGGCATTGTACACCATCTGTTAAAAATTGAGTTATGGCCCTTTGTATCTTGAAAAAATGCTTTTTACTATACGCACTTTTGTGTCTGGAGCCATATCTTGGAAGTGCTTTGGCGGTTTCATTGAAACTTGGTATGAGTATATATGCATAAGAGGATGATGCACGCCAAATGGCATTGTATACCATCTGTTAAAAACAGAGTTATGGCCCTTTGTATCTTGAAAAAATGCTTTTTACTATAGGCACTTTTGTGTCTGGAGCCATATCTTGGAAGTGCTTTGGCGTATTTCATTGAAACTTGGTATGAGTATATATCCCCCGCCAGAGGCGGAGGGATATTGTTTTGGCGTTGTCCGGCTGTCCGTCCGGCTGTCCGTCACTTTTGTGTCCGGAGCCATATCTTGGAAGTGCTTTGGCGTATTTCATTGAATCTTCGTATGAGTATATATATGCATAAGAGGATGATTCACGCCAAATGGCATTGTACACCATCTGTTAAAAACAGAGTTATGGCCCTTTGTTTCTTGGAAAAATGCTTTTTACTATAGGCACTTTTGTGTCCAGAGCCATATCTTGGAAGTGCTTTGGCGGATTTAATTGAAACTTGGTATGAGTATATATCCCCCGCCAGAGGCCAGAGGCTGAGGGATATTGTTTTGGCGTTGTCCGGCTGTCCGCCCGTCACTTTTGTGTCCGGAGCCATATCTTGGAAGTGCTTTTGAGAATTTCATTGAAACTTGGTATGAGTATATATTTGGATAAGAGGATGATGCACGCCAAATAGCATTGTACACCATCTGTAAATAACGGAGTTATGGCCCTTGGTATCTTGAAAAAATGATGATATGGTTATAGCATCTCCATTAACCCATTCAGCCCTAGCGTCGTATAAATGCGTCCAATTTATCTACAGTGGAGTTCCTAGCGTCGTATATAAATGCGTCCAATAATCTACAGTGTGAATTCCTAGCGTCGTAAATATACGACAACTTGGATGTATCTCTGAATGCCTAATGACTTAAAAATACGTCTGTTTAATTTGGTATTAAAAAATATAGTTATTTATTTGCAGTTAGTTTTCCAACGTAAGGATATTTTTGTAACAAATACTTTCTCAATCTGAAAATTAATTTTGCTTGACTATTTGTGGTCAAAACATGTGAAAATAAGACAAAAAATATAAATACATTGCAAGTACATGTACTGTCAACTCATGTTTTTTCTAATAAGGATATTTATTTGCATTCAATTTAATTTTATAAAGTTCTAATATAAAAATAATAAGATGTTCTCAAATTTTGGTTGTATTCTTTGTTAATTAATTGAATAAAATTACTTTTTATTTAAACATAAATGTGCTTACTATAAACTATTGATGTTTGTTTTTTGTTATAAACAATATCTTATGATTGTTTTTATGTCTTTAAATAATTAGTTTTATTTTATAACATTCTTATATTATTTTTTATATTTGTTTAAGCAGTTTTTATTTGTAAAATCCGTCCGATTTGCACCCATCCTCACACAAAGCATATGTTGCGGGGGATATCAATTCTACGAATTTGCTTGTTGTGATTATGTGAGCTCTGTTGCTTTTGATGTAGTACAAAGTTGAATATATGATAGTAAAAAAAAACAACAAAAAACCTAGCAATCAACACCTCCAAAAAACAACAACAAAAGAATAAAAAAATAAACAGAACAACAAGCCCCAAAACCGGATGATAGAAATATGCCTAATTACAAAAAGTTGCAATAATTATCAGATTCTTTGTAGTCAAGGCTACTGTAGATTGGTAGTCAAAGGATTATTACATGAACATGCACATTTTATTTTCAATCTTAATATAAAGTTTAACACTAGGGTATAAATGATAAAAACAAACACTTCATAAGTTATTCATATTCTCACTAGGGTAAACTTGACCATTAAACATCAGTTACCTTAACAGTGTGTGTTGAACCAGGAACAATTGTTTGGGTCAGGAAGTTGTTGAGTTTCCAGGTCAACTACGCTATTTTGTAGTCACTAATTATTTGAACCAGACTCTTTTGACTGTTTAGGCCAACATTTTTATGCCCCCCTTCGAAGAAGAGGGGGTATATTGCTTTGCTCATGTCGGTCGGTCTGTTGGTCTGTCGGTCCGTCCACCAGGTGGTTGTCAGACGATAACTCAAGAACGCTTGGGCCTAGGATCATTAAACTTCATAGGTACATTGATCATGACTCGCAGATGACCCCTATTGATTTTGAGGTCACTAGGTCAAAGGTCAAGGTCACGGTGACCCGAAATAGTGAAATGGTTTTTGAATGATAACTTAAGAACGCATATGCCTAGGATCATGAAACTTCATGGGTAGATTGATCATGACTCGCAGATGACCCCTATTGATTTTGAGGTCACTAGGTCAAAGGTCAAGGTCACGGTGACCCGAAATAGTAAAATGGTTTCCGGATGATAACTCAAGAATGCATACGCCTCGGATCATGAAACTTCATGGGTAGATTGATCATGACTCGCAGATGACCCCTATTGATTTTGAGGTCACTAGGTCAAAGGTCAAGGTCACGGTGACCCGAAATAGTAAAATGGTTTTCGGATGATAACTCAAGAACGCATATGCCTAGGATCATGAAACTTCACAGGTAGATTGATCATGACTCGCAGATGACCCCTATTGATTTTCAGGTCACTAGATCAAAGGTCAAGGTCACGGTGACCCGAAATAGTATAGAAACATTGATCATGACTCGCAGATAACCCCTATTGATTTTCAGGTCACTAGGTCAAATGTCAAGGTCACGATGACCCGAAATAGTAAAATGGTTTCCGGATGATAAATCAAGAACGCTTAGGCCTAGGATCATGAAACATTATAGGACATTGATCATAACTCGTAGATTACCCATATTGATTTTCAGGTCACTAGGTCAAAGGTAAAGGTCACGATGAATCAAAATAGTTAAATGGTTTCCGGATGATAACTCAAGAACACTTAGGCCTAGGATCATGAAACTTCATAGGTTCATTGGTCATGACTCGTAGATGACCCCTATTGATTTTCAGGTCACTAGATCAAAGGTCAAGGTCACGGTGACCCGAAATAGTAAAATGGTTTCCAGATGATAACTCAAGAATGCTTATGCCTAGGATCATGAAACTTCATAGGTACATTGATCACGACTCAAGATGACCCCTATTGATTTTCGGGTCACTAGGTCAAAGGTCAAGGTCACGGTGACCTGAAAAAGTAAAATGGTTTCTGGATGATAACTCAAGAACGCTTATGCCTAGGTTCATGAAACTTCATAGGTATATTGATCATGACTCGCAGATGACTCCTATTGATTATCAGGTCACTAGGTCAAAGGTCAAGGTCACATTGCCAAAAAATGTATTCACACAATGGCTGTCAAGGTCACGGTGACTCAACTTAGAAAAATGGTTTCCGGATGATAACTCAAGAATGCTTACGCCTGGGATCATGAAACTTCATAGGTACATTGATCATGACGCGCAGATGAAATAATGATGAAACTTGACCAGGATGTTTGTCTGGACAATATCTAGGTCAAGTTTGACATTTGGTTAAGATTGAATGAACCGACTCCTCTCAGGTGAGCGAACTAGGGCCATCTTGGCCCTCTTGTTTCATGAATGCTACTAGTATTCAACATTGATTTCTACTCAAGAAAGGTTTATTAAGCAGGACATTAAACAATAAAACAAAAAAGTGCCAGATTACACTTTATTTGATGAAAAACAAACACTGAGTGATTTCTTTTAATAATGTTTTAATGTACAATTTTTTATTAAATAGCTGACAATGAAGACATTCCACAAGAATTAAGATTAAAAAGAAATGTTCTTGAAAAATGCATTAATAACACTATTTCTATTGCTTTTAGTGACTAACTGTTTTCATAAATAAGATATATAGTTAAAAAGTGACGTAAAAAGTTGGTTTATAAAAAAAAAAATTGACAAGTTTAAACTTTTTTTTGTTTGTTTGTCGACTGTGATTTTGTTCTTTTATTTTTATTATTTTTTCAACCCCCCGACCCTATTTTTATTAAAAAAATTCCGTAAATCAATTTATTAAAAAATGTTGGCCTTAGTACAGAAAAAAGGGCAATGTCCTTTGGGTAAACTGTAATGTATACTGTGGATATATATAACAAAAAGTTACTACTGTACAGGACTGCTATTTTGCTATTTTCGAGAATTGCGTAAAATATTAATTATGTCACTTTACAACAACAACAAAACTAGCAATTTCAATTACAATGATAGATACATGTAAGTTGCATTATTTCTTATTCATTAGTTCCATACTTCAGATGCCAAATAAGCATGGAGTTTGAATTTCATGAGTTGTTGTTCTAAGTGCAAAGGCCAGTGTCATGTTGCCAGATTACAGCGTCAATGTCTCCCATCTAGCTGTAGAACATTTCAGTGCGAGTCCACCATGAGTCACTGACCTTGTGTTGGTTATTGATTGCAGCATTAAGCACATTGAGTCATTCACCTGGTGTCACATGTTTGCTACTGAGCCAGGTTTTGGGGGGGGTATTACTAGACAAGAATCCTGCTTTTTGTTGAAAGCAAATTAAACAAGAAATATCTTTAAAAAAAGATATACGGCGTTGATTGTGGTCGATGTTTATGAACGATCAAAAGTTATCTCTATGAGATAAAAAGTAGCGGATGCCTTTTTTCTGCGCAGTTCTTAGCTACATCGCAAGCAAATCAATTACGGGGTGTTGCGCCAGATTTCGCGGCTTATTTTGCTTTATGTGATATTATTACTCAGATATCTATATTTACATAATAGAAAAACTCAAGAAACATGAAAATAAACGAGTGCATATAGGTCAGCCGGCAATACTAGAATCTTATTTAATTGCATAATTATAGTATAGTGAATTATTGTGCTCATGCTTAATAAACTGGTCTAAATGGATAAATATTTCTAATTAATTTTATCAAAATTGGTCCTTATCATGCAAATGTTGAAAACATATTAAAAATCGATGATTGACATACCACAATAATATCGCCGAATATCTTTATTTAGTATCTTTCTGATCAAAACAGACTTCAAGTGCACAAAGTTTACGAGACGGCGTTTATATAAAGATTTCTGCAACTGACCGCAAACTGACCTTGATACCTTGCGGATTGGAATGCAATGCATTAAAGTTAGGTAACAATTCTGCTGCTGAAACGACGGCTTGTTTACGCCAACTGTACACGACCAAGGCAACAGCTGTGCCTAAAATATTGATATATCGACAAAGCGACTAAACAAACTATTTACTCCATCAGACAAAAATAGCATAGATTCCAATTTTTTTCTTCAATGAAAAGATCGCAACCCCTTCTGCGAACTCCGGTGATGAACTGTATATAAACTCTGACTTTCACACACTGGCCGCGAATTGACCCGAAACCTCGCGGGTTGAAATGCCATGCAAGTAAGTACTATATATGCGAATATAGCCTTTAGTATAAACGCTTTTGCGCTGGTAATTCTCTGAAAATAAAAGGTGAACGCACAAACTGTATTTATGTCGAAAATTGATTGTAAAACTGTTCTATCTATTGAGCCTTTTCATTAGAGATAAAATTGTTTCATGCAGTAAAACAGTGTTACAAAGACGCGGATATGTTTCCAATGTTCTGGTGTTATACTCAAATCAGCCAATGGAATAAATGAAGTGTATTCATTCGTACCTAGCCGCGGGAAATTTTATTTGAATATTATTGGACACTTACAAAGGTCAAGTCAGGGTGAAAAGCTGGCTTAATACAGCTTACGCCGAAAAACATACTACTTTTGAATAAAGCAAATAATATTTGATGCAATTTTTAACTGTCAGGGAACTTCAATGGCATAAACAAATATGCTGGAATAAAATAAATGGAATGTCCAATAAATGTGGCCCTGATAATTATTTTTCACAATTAAGATGTCTGTTTGACTCCCAGTTTTCAAATCTTATGAAAACCGAGAGTTGTGTAATTGTAACCTTTTCTTTATCAGAAACCGTTTCTTGCACAACTGTTTAATGTTTTTTCTCCTTTTTATACCCCCACAAACGAAGTTTAGGGGGGTATATAGGAGCGAACTTGTCTGTCGGTCGGTAGATCGGTCGGTCTGTCGGTCTGTATTAATTGTCCACTCTCTAATTTAAGTAGTTGTCATCCGATCTTCACCAAACTTGGTCAGAAGTTGTATCTACATGATGTCTAGGCCAAGTTCGAACATGGGCCTTGCCAGGTCAAAAACTACATCACGGGGTCACTTAAGACGTTATAAACATTCAGCATGTTGTCCGCTCTCTAATTCAAGTAGTTTTCATCAGATCTTCACCAAACTTGGTGAGAAGTTATATCTAGATAATCATAAGGCCAAGTTCGAACATGGGCCTTTCCGGGTTAAAAACTAGGTCACCGAGTCACTTAGTGCGTTTTTATGTCCCCCACTATAGTAGTGGGGGACATATTGTTTTTGCCCTGTCTGTCTGTTGGTCCGTTGGTCTGTCTGTCTGTTTGCGCCAACTTTAACATTTTGCAATAACTTTTGCTATATTGAAGATAGCAACTTCATATTTGGCATGCATATGTATCTCATGAAGCTGCACATTTTGAGTGGTGAAAGGTCAAGGTCATCCTTCAAGGTCAGAGGTCAAATATATGTGGCCAAAATCGCTAATTTTATGAATACTTTTGCAATATTGAAGATAGCAACTTGATATTTGGCATGCATGTGCATCTGTTGAAGCTGCAGATTTTGAGTGGTGAAAGCTCAAGGTCAAGGTCATCCTTTAAGGTCAGAGGTCAAATATATGTGGCCCAAATCGCTTATTTTATAAATACTTTTGCAATATTGAAGATAGCAACTTGATATTTGGCATGCATGTGCATCTCATGGATCTGCACATTTTGAGTGGTGAAAGGTCAAGGTCAAGGTCATCCTTCAAGGTCAGAGGTCAAATATATGTGGCCCAAATCGCTTATTTTATGAATTCTTTTGCAATATTGAACATAGCAACTTGATATTTGGCATGCATGTGTATCTCATGGAGCTGCACATTTTGAGTGGTGAAAGGTCAATGTCAAGATCATCCTTCACAAGGTCAAGGTCATCCTTCAAGGTCAAACATCATATAGGGGAACATTGTGTTTCACAAACGCATCTTGTTTAACATTCAGCATGGTGTCCTCTCTTTTATTCAAGTAGTTTTCATCCGATCTTCACCAAACTTGGTCAGAAGTTTTATCTAGATGATCTGAAGGCCAAGTTCGAACATGGGCCATGTCAGATCAAAAACTAGGTCACAGGGTCACTTAGTACGTTTTACACATTGAGCATGGTGTCCGCTCTCTATTTCAAGTAGTTTAAATCCGATCTTCACCACACTTGGTCAGAAGTTGTAACTAGATGATGTGTAGGTCCAGTTCGAACATGGGCCATGCCGGGTCAAAAACGAGGTCACAGGGTCACTTAGTGTGTTTTAAACCTCACCATGTTGTCCGCTCTCTAATTCAAGTAGTTTTTATCCAATCTTCACCGAAATTGGTCAGAAGTTGTATCTTGATAATGTCTAGGGCAAGTTTGAATATGGGTCATGCCGGGTCAAAAACAAGGTCAGGGGGTCAGTTAGTGCGTTTTAAACATCACAATGTTGTCCGCTCTCTAATTTAAGTAGTTTTCATCCAATCTTCACCAAACTTGGTCAGAAGTTGTATCTAGATGATGTCTAGGTCAAGTTTGAATATGGGTCATGCCGGGTCAAAAACTATGTCACGGGGTATCTTAGTGCGTTTTAAACCTTACCATGTTGTCCGCTCTCTAATTCAAGTAGTTTTCATCCAATCCTCACCAAACTTGGTCACAAGTTTTATCTCAATGATCTCTAGGACAAGTTTGAACATGGGCCATTCCGGGCCTAAAACTAGGTCAAGGGGTCACTTAGTGCGTTTTTTAACATTCAGCATGGTGTCCGCTCTCTTATTCAAGTAGTTTACATCCGATCTTCACCAAACTTGGTCAGAAGTTTTATCGAGATGATCTTAAGGCCAAGTTAGAACATGGGCCTTTCTTGGTCAAAAACTAGGTCAAGGGATCACTTAGTGCGTTTTAAAAATTGAGCATGGTGTCCGCTGTTTTTTGTGAAGACGACATGCAAAATATTTTGTGTCAATGCGGCATGTGGGGGTATTCGTCACATCTGTGACAAAGCTCTAGTTGGAATTTGAAAAGGGGAATAACCCAGGTAATTAATAAAATGACTTACCTATAATCGGTCGGCTTTTATCAGATAATATCGTGACCTATTTAGTACTGATACTGAAACAGGCATTCTTTACCCTGGAAAGTGCAATGTGTTATTGACTACTAATAAAGAAATGCATGCATTTTCAATGTAAATGCTTGTAAATATTAAAGAGAAAGGACAATTTGTAAACATAATCATGTTTTCATCTGAATCCTTATGAACAAAAGCTATTTTTAGTTTTAACATACATGTAGGTAAATTTTTGGTAAAATTTCACCTTTTGGTGAAACCTATGTTAAAACTAAAAATAGCTTTTGTTCATAAGGATTCAGATAAAAACATGATTATGTTTACAAATTGTCCTTTATCTTAAAAATTTACAAGCATTTACATTGAAAATAATATAAAGGAAGATATTATATAAATCCTCCAACACGAAGGGAAAACACCATACGCGTGTTTTTTTAGAGTTTTCCTTCAAGAAAATCCCACAATTTTGAGGGTGTTTCTATATATAGAAAATGCACTTTAACATCCTTATAAAAAGTTTATGTTCACATGGGAAACTAGGCAATATTATTTATTTTACTTTAAGACAACATTGTTGGCTAAGACATTATCTTTTGTTTCACTTGTGTGTGTGTGTTATTGAATTAGATTTCATGTATGTATATTGCATACATGTAGTTTCTGGATATCATGATTTTACCTGCTGAAAATTCTCTTGTACAAAATTTACTTTTCTTTGTTGAGATCTTTCCATTCTTGGATTTATCTCATATTTATTGCAGTAAAAATTACAGGGATATGAAAATTACTATGCTTCTTTTAATTTGGTGAAGAGCAAGGGGAGGTCTGCATTATTGACATCTTCTTGCTATTAAAGGGGCCTTATCACAGATTTTGGCATATTTTGAAGTTTGTCATTAAATGCTTTATATTGATAAATGTAAACATTGGATCTTAAAAGCTCCAGTAAAAAATCAAGAATAAAATTTAAAAAAAGGAAAAAAAGTAGCCGGTACCAGGGCTCGAACCAGTGACCCCCGGAGTCCTGGTATTAGTCTTAAGTAAAAACGCATTAGCCCTCTCGGCTATTCCGCCGAGTATACACAGTTTAAGTATTTTATACCATAAAATAAGAAATCTTCGTAGTTTCGTAAATTTAAACGACAACAACAGAACTCTCCAAATTATTCAATCGTTTCGCGTTGCAACGCTTTATAATTTTTAGGTTTTCAAATCGTCAAAAGATACATATAATGGCTATATTGGACTATGGTAAATGTTTAGTAATAGTGTTTCCTCACAAATATCATAACTAAAACGAAAATTTGCGAATCTGAAACAACTTTTTTCAATTTTGTCAATTTACCAAACCGTGAAAAGATCCCTTTAAATTGATAGTGGTACTTCATATCTGATGTGACTGGTATTTCAAAAGATATCAAGCGATTCAAAGTGTTTAAAACAGTGTTAATGGACATAAATATGAGGACTCGGTTATTCAACAGTACAGTATCACCATTATCATTGATTTCATAGATTATTGTTCTGTTCTAAAACTTTTGGCTTAAATTTAGGTCATTCACTTTCCTTGACTTGGTACTGCTGATAATTGTGCATTTCAGTAATCAGAAACAGTATTAACACATATGCTAATTTGATTAAAAGAAAATATTTTCTATTTAAAACACCGTTTCCAAAATGTGATATAATGTGAACATTTCACTCGAGTAATATTGAATGTATTTAACAAATTTAGGCAGCCATTAAGTTTGTTTTGTTTCTTGTAGCACCAATACTTAATTAAAGTTAATTATTAGTGCATTAATCATGTCACATAGGTAATATGTGTGACTGACCATCAGCATCTTTTATGTATGTACCTGTGACATATGATCTGATTTGAAGACAACCAGCTGGAGTTTAACACTTAATGGTTTGTGAATGAGCCAAGGTGGGTTGGGTATGTTGCTTACATTATTATGGCTGTTTAACCCACCATTCAGAATTTGATTTTACAATCTTCTAGGTATTTCACATTAAAATACTGTGTCTGGGTCATAGGTGTAGGAGAAACAAACTGAACTCTTTGTGTGTTTTGATACAGCTGAATTCATTAGTTGTTGTGAGGCATTTTATTAGCTCACCTGAGCACATTGTGCTCATGTAGCACAATATGCTCATGTTGAGCTTTTGTGATCGCCTTTTGTCTGTCGTACGTTGTGATTAGTGGGGCTTCAACATATGCCTTTCTGACACTCTAGAGGCAACATTTATTGTCCGATCTTCATGGAATTTGGTCAGAAGATTTGTGCAAATGTATACATGTATCTTGGATGAGTTTAAAAGTGCTTTCAGTTGGTTGAAAAACATGGCCGCTAAGGGGCGGGGCATTTTTCCTTATTATGGCTGTAAATGGCTACATAAAAAACCTTGTAAACACTCTTAAGGCTACATTTAATGTCCAATCTTCATGAACCTTGGTCAGAAGATTTTTTTCGATGATATCTTGGGCGAATTTTAAATTGTTCTGGTTGGTTGAAAAACAAGGCGTCCAGGGGGGGGGGGGGCATTTTCCTTTTATGGCTATAGTAAAAACTTGTTAAAACTCTTAAAGTTATATTTATAGTCCAACCTTCATGAAACTTGATAAATTGGGACGGGGCATTTTTCCTTATATGGCTGTAGTAAAAACTTGTTAACACTCTAAAAGTCACATTCATTGTCCAATATTCAAGAAACTTGGTAAGAATATTTGTTTTAATGATATCTTGTATGGGTTCGAAAATGGTTCCAGTCTGTTGAAAAACATGGCCACCAGTGGGCAGGGAATTTATCCTTATATGGCTATGGTAAAACCTTGTTAGCACCCTCAAAGTTACATTTATAGTTCACTTGTCATGAAACTTGGTCAGAACATTTTGTTCTAATGATATCTTGAGCTGCACAGAAGAGGTCAGTTCCTTTGTAACAAAGGCAAGCGACTTTGGGCCCTTCAAGCCCTCTTGTTTAAATTGTGTTACATACAAACTTGGTTTGTATTTTATCTATGATTTGATAAATAACAAACTTTCACTGAAAAGGTTTAGCAAGGAGCATTGTCTATTGCATTGTCTATTTAAATACTAAGTAGATCTATTCATCTTTCACTTTCTGCTCTTAAAAAGATTAGGCTTGTCTTGAAATTTCATTGCATTCGAAAAAAGATTAATGAGTGCAGACACACTTGTAGTAATTTATCGGTACTTAACAAGGTATTATCAAATTATTGAAAAATCAGTGCAAACATACTTGTAGAAATTTCATTGTAATTTAATGATTATTAAGTGCACACATACTTTAGTTATATAATTGTAATTTAATGATTCATGATAAGTTCATACATGTACACACTTGTAGTAAAGAGGCTTTTGATTCTGTTTTTCATTGATGGATAACCATAAAAAGAAAAACCCAATTAATTCTGCACATGTACATGTATGGCCATTGAAATGATGGAGTTACTTTCTAAGAGTTGTTTCAAAATGATGTTACATTATATGTAACAGATTCACATGCCAGATTACTTGCCAGTGAGTCAGATGTGGTAGATGGGATCTTATTTATCACCAACCCTCACTGCTATGTACAGCATTGTCAACCCTGTGTGGTGTTTAATGCATGGGACTGTCGAAAGGAATGTTTTTTTATTGTTGTGTGAACATTTTGGTATTTGAATGTTTCTGTGGGATTTTGGGTGTTTGTGTTTTTTTATGACATAGTTAGTATGATACTACTATGTAGATAAAGATCAAGCAATTAGTTTGAGGAAACCAGTACTATGTGTTAACAATTGATTACTTCATTGAGTTGAAATGATCAAGATTTCTGTTTTTGTTGTTGTTTCATAAGTCTGCAGACATGCACTTTATTTTGCATTGTAAAATACATGTCATGTGAAATAAGCACATGACAGAAATATGTTATTTATAGAGGAGTGTGTAAGGTGTTGATGCACTAAGTTTTTAAACTGTTTGCATGGATGCAACACCAAATGTCAATATTGGAACATTGTATGTTTTGAATGGCGTGCAGACACTGCTAATATTGCTGTGTGCGGTCAATGAGATAAACAGATTAAATCTGAAAGTACTGGTAATTCCTATCTCAGTCATGTTAATAATTGAATTTTACCTGATTGCAGATTGTGGTTTTGTTTGAAGCAAATAAATAGCAATTTAAATGATTGCACACAGTACAATCTAGTTAATGGCAAATTTAAATCCTGTATTAACTGTTTCTCTTATTTTCCTGAATGTTCTCAAAACTTGTAATTTTTGGGTGACTTAACATTTACAATTGCACTCATTGAGAATTGCTCAAGCCTGTATATCCATCACTGTAACTTGTGTCAGAGTTCCTACATTCTCACTAATGTTTCATGTAGCATTTTAGAGTATGAAGCCTACATACCCTACAATTAAGCAACAATATAGGAATAAGGCTTGTTATGGGTAAGTGCATCATACCTGTGTACCATTCCAATAGCTGCAGCTCTACTCTGAACTAAATGAATAACACAGTGGAGTTCTCTTGTTGCATTGTCACTTTGAAAATGTCTTCTATTTTCAGAGTGGATTTCGTGCTGTTCTTGTGCGATAGCTCACAGATAGATTCACAGTTTCTCACGCTGATGTGTCCTTTCAGACGACTTTTCCCACTTGGTCATTTTTATTGAATCATAAATGAAAACCTATTGTGGACTGTAAAAACTTGACACCAGGCTAGAACCTTTTGCTGAATGGAGACCAATAGCTGCACTGGCAGTGTAGCCTCCGCAAAGTGCCACTAAAAGGAGTTATTTAAGTATTTGTTGTGTAGTTCTGTGGATAGCATGAAACTGACAATGGCGACTGTTGTTTTGCCTTTTGGGCCATAGAGGACTTGTGGGGAACATTAGGAAGACTTAAGGTAAGATTGGTCAATGGGGTTGCTAAAAATGGCTACCTTTAGCTTGTACAGGGTGGGGATTGGGCCTAGGCCATTATCTGTTTAAAAAAAAAGAAATAGCAAAATTTTCTATTTTTATGCCCCCGAAGGAGGGCATATAGTGATCCCACTGTCTGTCTGTCCGTCCGCCTGTCTGTCTGTCCGTCACACTTTGCGTTTAGGTTTCGAAAAATGCTCATAACTTCTATGTTGCTTCAGATGTAACCTTCATATTTGGTATGCATGTGTACATGGACAAGGCCTTTCCATACACACACATATTTTGACCCCTGTGACCTTCACCTTGAACTTAGGGTCCGCGTTTAGGTTTCAAAATCTGTGTTTAAGTTTCAAAACATGCTCATAACTTCCATCAAAGCGTTTTTAGGGGGCATATGTCATCCTATAGAGACAGCTTTTGTTTAATTTTGGAACAATACGCAAAGTTTAGAGCATATAAAGAATGCATGACTTAAAGCAAACTTTGCTTTATAACATACCTGTTATAGTGTATTCTTAGAGCTTTTGCCACTTATTTTGCTATTTGTTAAAAAACTCTTGCCTTGTTTTTAATTACAATGAACAATTTTGTTTCCAGTTAAATAGTTAAATTGTTAAGACAATTTTTATTAGCTAGGCTGCTTTAATAGCTTAATTACGTTACCTGATATCATATGCTTACTTATTCCGATAGGATCGTAATTTATCCGGAATTTTTCGTCCGAGGAATCCCACACTTTTCAGAAACCCGTCTAGTAGGACAGAGCGGTCACATAGTGCCGTGTAGCCGCACAACCAAAACGGGACATTACCCAGAATTCACTCTTATTCCGGATGGCGATATACAAAGGCCGACATTTTGTTATTAACTTAATTGTTGCTTCTGTTTCGCTGGATTCTTCTGTTTAACAGAATAGAGAAGTTTTTGTATTGCGTTAAAACATTCTCCGTATATATATCCGTGTATTTCTGTAATTGTTTTGTGTATTTGTTTGTTTGTTCAAGGCAAATATGCCTCAAACACGTGGCTCATGTGGACACACAAAGGCAGCATGGGACAACCATGGTAGCTGCCTGTCGTGTGCAGGATGTACCCAGGATAACTGCTGCCCTTCCTGTGAGCATTGGTCTGCAGATACCTGGGCCATTAAGCGTCGACCCTTCAAAAGTCGTGGACGCAACAAGAATAGTTCAGATCAAAGTAGGGAAAGTTCCGTGTGTCGGGACTTTTCACCACACGATCTTGACCATACTACACCAGTAGCTGCCAGGCATCGGTCCCTACCCCGTGACGACACCGGACAAAATTTGCCCGGTCCGTTCATCGGGAATGACCAGTTGAATGACTCGGCATCAGATCAACGTAGGAAAAGTTCCGTGTGTCGGGACTTTTCACCACATGGTCTTGACCATATGCCACCAGTAGCTGCCATGCATTGGTCCCTACCCCGTGACGACACCGGACAAAATTTGCCCGGTCCGTTCATCGGGAATGACCAGTTGACCGGTCCGGAGACTTCACCGGTCACCGGTCAACATTGACCGGTCTGGTCACCGGTCATGCTATGACCGGTCAACCGGTCACCGGTCACTGACCGGTCCGGTCACCGGTTATGCTATGACCGGTCCGGTCACTGGTCATTGACCGGTCCGGTCACCGGTCATGCTGTGTCCGGTCACCGGTCATTGACCGGTCCGGTCACCGGTCATTGACCGGTCCGGTCACTGGTCATGTAATGACCGATCCGGTCACCGGGTTTCGGTCTGTGCCACAGACCGTTCCGGTCACCGTAGATGTTGACACTACTATGTCAGTACTCCACAAAGGTAGACCCAGCCGTGTTTCTACTGTGAGTCACAGACGTAAACGTGTAGTGTCTGATGTTTCCGATTACTCCTCCACCTCGGGCTCGTCGTCGTATGACTCATCGTCTACTTCAAATAGCCCTCATCATTACCGGAGGGGACGTTGTTCACGCTCACCGAGTGTTTCTCGGCGTAAAGAGCGATCACGCCAGCGCTCGGGGAGACGTTCGATCAGGAAACATCATTCCCAGCGCCGCTGAACAGTGTCTCGGCGTCGCAGGGATAAGGGACATAAACCTTCCTCTATTAGGCGCTCTCGGACTCCTAGGTCCCCTAGTCGATCCTTCTCTGAGGAATCTATTGACACCCTTCCACGTGTGTCGGCCTCTATGTTGGCCTCAACACACACTTCAGCCGTTCCTACAACCACTGAGCATAATTTGTATTCAAACACTAGTTTGCATACATATCAAGCTCAAGGTACAGGGGTTAATCTAACCACTTCGGCTGCGTTTTCAGCCCCACGGGTCTCTTCCACATTGCATAGAAGTATACCCCGGGCTGCCGCTACACCATCAAATCCCAATACTTTGTGGATCCAACAGTCGCCGGGAATCTTTGTGGATCCAACAGTCGCCGGGAATCTTTGTCCCTTTTTCGACTGATCCTTTACCAGCGACCTCTGGTATTCAAAGTGAGTCTGCTGACTTGATCTCTGAGAGACCTAACTCACCAGCTATATCTTTGATGGTGCCGGAAAACGATTCTCTCATGATAGAAGCGAATGAATCTATTATTCCTTCTCCTATATCCACCGGTTTCAATCAATCCAATGCTCCCGCAGATGGTTCGATTGAGGCGGGTTCAGAGTCTAATAAGGCCGAACTTTATTATTAGGCCTCCATCAATCAGGTATACGAACTTATGTTCAATACCTTAGATGAGGACTTCTGCCCCCGCCTCTCTTGTCTCTCACAGGATCTGCAGTTACCGTTACAGAACAGGTAGCACGCAGACGAGAGCCCGGCAGGATAAGTAAGGCTACTTCCCGAGTGGATCTACGCCTTCCTATTGGCTCTTCCACAATGGCTGTTTTCCAGTCACTTGAACCAGCCAATAAGCCTTCGCCATCTCCATGGAAAGCCCCTAAGGAGCTGACGGAGCCTAAACAGATGGTAGCGGGAAAAGTTATAAGGCCCCAGTACCAGACCCTGCTACCGGTTTGGACCTTTCCAAACTTCCGGTTCCTGATGCTGACATTAGTAAGCTGTCACTTACAATGCCTTCATCATCTACCCATACATCAGTCCCTCTTTCCCTGTTGGAAAATTGGGAGCTGAGAGAACGCCGTTCCATAGGTCTGGCTAACCAGCTAGATCTCATGGCAGCCACAGCCTTAGACTTGGTTTGGGAGCTCTCTGATTCAATCCCAGAGGAGCTCCGGGCCTTGTTGATACATCTTTCACGTACTACGCAGTGTTTATCTCACAATGCTGCGTCTTCTATGTCTGAGATGTTAAGGCTTCGGAGAGACCTCATCCTCTCTTCCTTGCCCAATAATTTCCTTTTGGAAACAGGCGTAAACTCCCTTCGAACTGCTCCACTAACAGCAGAGTCTCTTTTCGGAGGGAGGATACAGTCGGCACTTACTGCTGATCGTGAAGATCAGATACATGCCTCCTTAGCTAGGAGCAACTCTGGCCAGCGCCCTGTGGTTTTTAAGCGCCCTGCTTCTAAGCCCCCAGGAGCCCCACTGGCCAAGAACGCTAAAAGGGACAGTTTCCCTACTAAGCGTCCGTCTGCTCCACGTCAGCCCACTAATAGGCCTCCTTTTCAGAACAGAACAACTTCCTATCGGAAGCCTTCTGTAAAACAAAATTGGAGTAAGGGCAAACCCAATGCGGACAAGAAGTCATTTAATCCTTCTTCCGGCAAGGGTGGACCTCCTAAAGGTCAGCCCTAGGTCATACCCCTTTCAACCGCCACAACCTCTGATGCCGGAGGTACCAGTCGGGGCCAGACTTATGCACTTCGCAAATCGATGGCTCCAAATAACTTCGGACGCGTAGGTTCATTCTCTTGTCACACAAGGCCTCACTTTTCAATTCGAAAAAAGGCCCCCACTCTCTCGCGTCCCAATAGATCTGGTATCTCCGCATCCACAACTTCCAAACTCCAGTCTCGGACTCCTGGAAAAACAGGCGGTAGAAAGGGCTCACGACCCTTGTTCTCCAGGATTTTACAGTCGCCTTTTCCTTGTTCAAAAGAAAAGCGGCTCCTGGAGACCAGTCATAGACTTAAAAGTGTTCAACACGTTTCTAGTCAAACCTACTTTCAAGATGGAGACTCCTGCCTTCATTCGGCACTCCATCAAACCCATGCAATGGGGGGTTTCCTTGGACCTGGAAGATGCATACTTCCATGTTCCTATCCATCCCAACTACCGGAAGTACCTGCGCTTCTCCTTTCGAGGCCAGGTCTACCAGTTTCGGGCGATGCCCTTTGGATTGGCCACGGCTCCACGAGTTTTCACCAAACTCATGGCCGCAGTGAGCGCACACCTCTGATTACACGGGGTTCAACTGCTTCAGTATTTCGACGATTGGCTCTTACACCAGCTCGATCGTCAACTGCTTCTGCTACACCTAGAGTTCTTTTGGAAGGAGCTCCTCTCTTTAGGACTCCTTCTCAATGTAGCCAAGTCAGACCTCATTCCCTCTCAGGATTTCATATTCGTGGGAATGAATTTTCTGACCCACATCAATCGGGTCAGGGTCTCACCGCAACGTATATCAGACCTCCTTTTGAAGGTCAGATGGGTGCTGTCCCAATCTCATATCACAGCTCAAGATTTCCTCTCACTCAACGGTATCCTGAGCTCTGTAGCAGACTTCGTGCAGTTGGGACGTCTCTTCCTACGTCCTCTTCAGCACTATCTCTCAGCTCGATGGAAATGGTCTCCAGACAATCTGCTTACACAGATTCCCATCCTTCCGTCCTTAGTCCCCCACCTTCAATGGTGGCTAGACGAGGAGACCCTATTGGCAGGAGTACCGCTTCTTCCCCCGCAACCTTCTTTACATCTCATAACGGATGCGAGCATGGAAGGTTGGGGCGCTCACCTGGAACCCCGCAGCCTGACATTATCAGAATTGTGGTCTCCTCAGGAGTCTCTCCTGCACATAAACAATCTCGAAATGCGAGCAGTCTTTCTAGCTGTTTCTCAATTCCAATCACATCTTCGGGACTCCTGTGTGATGGTATAGACAGACAACACATCAGTCGTGGCTTACATCCAGAAAAGGGCGGGACACACTCTCACTCCCTGTATCTGGAAACAATGAAATTACTTGTTCTTTGCAAGAGCCTAAACGTCTCTCTCTTGTCCAAACACATACCAGGTCGTCTCAACGCCCTGGCGGACGGTTTGTCTCGCAAACACCAGTTACTTCCATCGGAGTGGACACTTCATCAGGAAGTGGCCAATCAGATATTCCTCACATTCGGTTATCCACTGGTCGACCTGTTTGCGACCAGAGACAACCACAGACTTCCTCTGTATGTGAGTCCAGTGTACGAACCAGCAGCGTGGGCGGTAGACGCGCTTTCGTTCGATTGGGATCAACTGGACGCTTACGCTTATCCCCAACCCATTCTAATTCCCCAAATCTTAGGGAAAATCAGGGTGAGCTCTTGCCGGATCCTCCTGATAGCCCCTTGTTGGCCCAGGAGATCCTGGTTCAACGACCTTCTCGGTCTCCTGTGCGAATTTCCCAGGGAACTCCCGCACAGGTCAGATCTCCTATCTCAGAGAGGCAGACTTCACATGGATCCAGACATGTTCCACTTACACGTCTGGCCGTTATCAGGCAATCCCTGCATAAGAAGCGCTTTTCTGTCAGGGCTTAAACGCTCGTTGCCTCTGCAAGGAGAAAGTCCACCAGAGCAGTCTATGATGCTCGCTGGAAACTCTTCTCTAATCGGTGTGTTCGAGGGAAAATTGATCCCCTCAATCACTCTGCTAGACGCATAGCGGATTTTCTAATCTATCTCTTTGATGATAAGAAACTTTCTCTTAGCTCCATCAAAGGATACAGATCTGTGCTTTCGCATTCCTTGGCTTTTCGTAAGTCATCACAAGTCTGTGCTGACCCAGCCATTTCGGAACTGATCCGAGCCATGGAACTTAAACGTCCTGTGTCTCGTTCTCTTACCCCCAAATGGGATTTGGCTTGTGTTCTTGGATCACTTATTAAAGCTCCCTATGAACCACTTAATCAGGCTTCTTTACAGTTCCTTACCTGGAAGACCGTTTTCCTTTTTACCATGGCTTCATCCAAACGTAGAAGTGAAATTCATGCTCTTTCTATCGAAGAAAGCCATCTTCGTTTTGATTCCTCCGATGGCTCTGTCACCTTGTTGTGTCAGCCAGGATTCCTTGCTAAAAATCAACTCCCCTCTATGGCTTCTAAACCCTTCAAGGTCCCAAGTCTTTCTAGAACTTGTGGTAATGAAGATGAAGATAGACTCCTCTGCCCTGTCAGGTCTTTGAAGTTCTATCTTAGTAGAGTTAAGTCTATTCGAGGTTCTCGTAAGAGACTCTTCATTCCCTTAAAAGGGGGGGGGGGGGGCGATGTGTCTGCGGGTTCTATTTTCCGTTGGGTAGCCTCGACTATAAAAAGGGCTTACTCTTCTCTTTCTTCAAGGGATTCATCCCTTTTTAAGATTAGAGCGCATGAATTACGAGCAATGTCGGCTTCGTGGGCATATATTAATCATATCCCACTCTCTGACGTGCTTCAAGCTGCTTTCTGGAGGAATCAGACTACTTTTTCATTTTTTTATCTTCGTTCTCTGGAGTGCCAACAGGACAACTTGTATTTGTTGGGCCCCCTTGTGGTTGCACAAACGGTAGTATCTTCTACGGCATAGGTATATTACGCTTATCCGTGAATTAAGTTAATACCGTAATAACGAAGATTAGCTGAGAACCCGAGATATGGGTTCCGCTGTGATGGGGAGATTTTCGCGAACCTTCCCGCCTCAGCTGCAAATTCAGCATATGATATCAGGTAACGTAATTAAGCTATTAAAACAAATTTTTCTAGTAAAATTCATTTTAATTAGTAATTACTTACCTGATATCGGTAAGTCCCACCTCCCACCCCGCTCTTCATCTAATATTTCATATTTTTTATTGGAATAAGAGTGGATTCTGGGTTATGTCCCGTTTTGGTTGTGCGGCTACACGGCACTATGTGACCGCTCTGTCCTACTAGACGGGTTTCTGAAAAGTGTGGGATTCCTCGGATGAAAAATTCCGGATAAATAACGATCCTATCGGAATAAGTATGCATATGATATCAGGTAAGTAATTACTAATTAAAATGAATTTTACTAGAAAAATTTGTTTTCGGAGAAAACCCAAGGTATTGTCATAGCCAGCTCGTCGTGTTGCCGCCGTCCAGCGTCAGCAGTCCGCCGGCGTCGTGCTAAAACCTTAACATTGGCTCTAAAATCAAAGTGCTTCCACCTACAACTTTGAAACTTCATATGTAGATGCATCTTGATGAGTTCTACACGCCACACCCATGTACACAATGTAGTATGTCATGTAACCAGTGAGTGAAGATTACGAGTGGAGTATTTTCAATGCACCGTATAATGAATAACAAACGACTATCTGCGCTTTTCTATGCGTTATTTGAACAAAACCATGGATGAAAGTGTTCCGTATTATTACGGAATTCCGTATTTTTTGGCTTCTCAGATGTTGTTTTCGTAAATGATGTAAATCCGATGAGATTTTGTTGGAGGGGGGAGTATGCCATGTGTCCAGCAATGCAGACAAACAAAATAAACGCTCGATTCCAGACGTGATAAATTGGTTTCCCACTGTTTTGTTAACCCATATGTAATTATAGATTCGACGCGGCCATGGCTTCTCTATTAGTCTATCCTCCTGGGCGTATTGCTCTTTCATTTTCTCGTGAATCGTTCTATCCCTGTGGGCACTATTTGCAATTATTTTGCGATATATTAAATTTAACAATATAGCTTTGAAATACGATAATGAAACCTACTTACCAGAAGAAATTGAATGGACAATATTTATTTATTAAATGGAAATGCGCGTGCTGTGGCGTAGAAGCGTATTTACAAACATCATCGGTAATTCAGATGAACAGTGATAACATTGGAAATAAACTGATTCCGTGTTTTTGGATACTCCGGATAATTGAATATTCGGACGTGACAAATGGGCTATTCAATTAAGCGAAATCTACTGTATCAAAGTTGTAATGTTTTTACAACTACTTTTGCTAATTTGAATTTTCCACTTATAACAAATTCTCTCAGTTCAGTGTTTTTTTTGGATGAAATATTCGGGTCATTCGGCCCCATTTCCCCATCTTTAGAGTATATATTTTTCCCCCAAATATTTTTAAAATTCCCCTCTCGGAAGTGTTATTCAATTTTAATCAATACCTCACTTAAATACGTCTTTCGTTACAAATTTACTACAATTTTCCTGAACTGCATCCGCGTGTTTACTTTATTTTAGCCTTTACCGCAAACCGTACATAGTTCACTATCACGACTTTCGCTTTACGACACCTACCGCAAACCATACGTATTCCAACATGTCACACAACAACAAAAGCTATCGTAAAAAAATTGACAAATCTGTTTTAACTTAAAAATAAATTGATATTCTTTTCAAACAAGTACAACTTAAAAGTCAGTCTTCTTCAAATGCCGGCAGTGAAACGCCAGAAACGTCCGGTCAAGAGAGTGTTGAAAGACTGTTTAATTTGCTCAACCTGCTTTGCACGCCACAGAGAAACAGGCTTGGGGAAGCTACACTGAAGTCCCTGATCAGACTTTGTCTGCACACGGAGAGACTTGGTGAAGAGGAGGTCACCAGAATAATTGATAAATTCGCTGAAAAGCCCAGAAATGTTGAACTTTGAACATGAACATAACATGTTAATGAATAAAAGAGTTTGAATTATGTTTTTCTCCCTCTGTATGGTGAATTATAGTGTTAAAACTTGATTTTGTACTGTAACTAGCTAAGCATAGAAATTTCCCCCTTTTCCCCATTAACGGGCGAATTTTCCCCCTATCAAGGGACCCGACCCCCTTCCCCCAAAACTGAAAAAAAAACACTGCAGTTGGTGACAAATAGTGTGAAGAATAATTTTTATGTCCCCCACTATAGTAGTGGGGGACATATTGTTTTTGCCCTGTCTGTTGGTCTGTCTGTTGGTCTGTTGGTCTGTCTGTTTGCGCCAACTTTAACATTTTGCAATAACTTTTGCTATATTGAAGATAGCAACTTCATATTTGGCATGCATGTGTATCTCATGAAGCTGCATATTTTGAGTGGTGAAAGGTCAAGGTCAAGGTCATCCTTCAAGGTCAGAGGTCAAATATATGTAGCCAAAATCGCTCATTTTATGAATACTTTTGCAATATTGAAGATAGCAACTTGATATTTGGCATGCATGTGTATCTCATGGAGCTGCACATTTTGAGTGGTGAAAGGTCAAGGTCAAGGTCATCCTTCAAGGTCAGAGGTCAATTATATGTGGCCAAAATCGCTCATTTTATGAATACTTTTGCAATATTGAAGATAGCAACTTGATATTTGGCATGCATGTGCATCTCATGGAGCTGCTCATTTTGAGTGGTGAAAGGTCAAGGTCATCCTTCAAGGTCAGAGGTCAAATATATGTGGCCCAAATCGCTTATTTTATGAATACTTTTGCAATATTGAAGATAGCAACTTGATATTTGGCACGCATGTGTATCTCATGGAGCTGCACATTTTGAGCGGTGAAAGGTCAAGGTCATCCTTCACAAGGTCAAGGTCATCCTACAATGTCAAACATCATATAGGGGGACATTGTGTTTCACAAACACATCTTGTTTTTAATATTTTGCAGAAGTTATAAGCATATTATAAATATGTGGCATATACATGTACATGTAATAGGTCCCTAGGTGGAAGGTAAAGCTTGTCATTCAAAGTTACAGATCAGATTTAAAAAAAATGTACTGTTACTATGAAAAATCTTTACCTTGAAAAAGGAAGTTTCTTTGTGTTAATGGTGCTGTTGTTTTAGAAATTCTGTTTAACAACTGATTACTGAACAGAAAAAATACAAAACAATACATCAAAACTTGAAGCAGAAACACTTAAAAATTCAAAAAATTGTTTTTGTTAATTTTTTTCATTGCACTTGAAACCTTCAATCCTTGTTATATAAGGGTTATTTACACCTGGTAAATCCAAGCAAGTTTTAACACAATCCCTAGAGTGAAACTGAACAATTTGGGAATTAGATAAAATCTTTCAGTGGCCACCAAGTCCCTGGTTAGACTGTATGAGTAGTTTCCCTTTGTAACTGTATTCCCAAATGTCATACAGCTCTTATACACTTTCAATGCAGATGGTAAGTAAATTACAAGTTCCAATTTGTCATTTCTTTATTCATATACATATGAGCAAGTAAGTTTTGTTCACAAAGACTTAATGTTATACATCTGGTTTTATAATTTCCACTGTTCTTGTTTCTTGGTAAAAGGTCAGCTTACAGTAATGGGAATATTGAAGAAAAAATACATAACAAGTCTACTTCTATTTGCTGTATACATGTACATTTGTTTTATTAGGTCTGATGAAGTACAAACTGGGCGTTAAGTGTCATGTAAAGAGTGTTAATATTTTTTAAACATGCTTATATGATACTTGTTGATAAAGAACTTGAACTTGTTGCTATGATTTTTTTTTAACAGAATACAGAATTTGTCAAATTGTAAAAAAAATAATTCTTTGTCACTCTGAGTGAAGTATGGCTATTTCTTCTAACATGTACAAATAAGAACTCCTCAAAGTGTTGTTATCTCACCTGAGCACAATATGCTCATGGTGAGCTTTTGTGATTGCCTTTTGTCCGTTGTGCGGCGTCCGTAGTGTGGCGTCAACATTTGCCTTGTTTACACTCTAGAGGCCACATTTATTGTCCAATCTTCATGAAGTTTGGTAAGAAGATTTGTCTAAATGATATCTTGGACAAGTACAATGTATGAAAATGGTCACGGTTGCTTGAAAAACATGGCCACCAGGGTGCGGGGCATTTTTCCTTATATGGCTATATATGGCTATATAAAAACCTTGTTAACACTCTAGTTTTTAAAAAACTTGAGCACTTTGTGCTCATGGTGAGCTATTGTTGTTAGTTTAGTCGGGCATGTAATCATATTTAAGTGTGTCTTCCTCGTCAAGTGTTCGCTAATTACTAATCCATAGGCCATTATTATAATTTTAATTATTCTAATCTTGACCAACTTTGTCAGAATATTAATATTGACAACATATAGACAGAGTTTGATCTGAGACAGGTGTGACAAAATAAATTTGCAGGGTAAGTATTCATCAACCCATCCTTAGACTTGAGAATAAATAATAGACTTGGGTTCCAGAAGAAGCACTTAATGACATTTAATATGTACAGGCTACCAATGGTGCTTATGTTAGGAACATAACATCCTCAGTTAAGAAATGTGTAATAAAGGGTGGTAAATGCCATGTAATATTGTTTGACTCTAAATTGAAGCATTCCTTTAATATTTAAAATGAAAGAATATGCTTTATTCTTAGTCATACAAAGTGTTTTGTTAATACAGGCTCTGGTCAATTTTGTAGCAAAAAAGTTGTGTGTCTCTATGAGCCACATTTATCATGCAATCTTTCAACTTGATCAGAATCTGTATCAGAAAAATACATGTATATGTAGGTGGAGTTGAAATCTAGGTCACCCAAGAAAAAGTTCACAAGGTCTAATCTTAGAAAAACCTTTTAACCATTCTAGAGGCCACATTTTTGACTCGATCTTAATAAAACTTATGTTATAATATTTATCTCAACATTGAACAATATCTTGTTCATGTTGGAATCTGGGTCAGATGGAGTGGGTCAATGTGACCATTTCAAGTCTTCCTCTGTTTGTTTACTTTGTATTCATGTAGCTCAGGTGAGCGCTTTAGGACCATCATGGCCCTCTTGTTTGAATTAAAGAATTCATAAATTAATGTAGTAAAGTGCATCCCACATATGCTTTTATTGCAATACATCAGACATCATCAACTGAGTGGGAGTTGTTAGGTGTAAAGGGAGAGATAACATAATCATTAAATCTGAAGACGTTGACATTGAGAGTGAAAACTACAAAGTTATGTTTTTTTACAGTTTCATTCAGCATGGATTTTGCTTTGATTGCTCTTAACTTTTCTTTGGGATTATATACCGGTAAATTTTGACTTAGAATTAGAATAAACTAGAAATGACGCGGCAGAGGCCGACGCGTATCCCCACGCGCCATGTTTGACCCAGGGGCGCCCCATGGTTGGTAATGGGTCCATGCATAGTTGAGATTGACCGTATTGTCATAAGAGAAGTTCAGTATCAATTAGAAGTGAATCGGTGTAGAAATGAAGAAATTATAGTAAAAGATAATTTTGGGTGGGTGTGGCCTATTATGGGCAGGGGGCCCCAGGGTTGGTAAAGGGGCCATACATAGTTGAGATTGACCTTATTGTCATAAGAGATGTTCAGTATCAATTTGAAGTAAATCAGTGTAGAAATGAAGAAATTATAGCAAAAGGCAATTTTTGGTGGGCGTGGCCTATGTGGGCGGGGCTCCCCAGGGTTGGTAATGGCGCCATGCATAGTTGAGATTGACTGTATTGTAATAAAAGAGGTTCAGTATCAATTTGAAGTGAATCGGTGTAGAAATGAAGAAATTATAGTAAAAGGCAATTTTGGGTGGGCGTGGCCTATGTGGCCGGGGCTCCCCAGGGTTGATAATGAGGCCATGCATAGTTGATATTGACCTTAGTGTCATAAGAGAGGCTCAGTATCAATATGAAGTAAATCGGTGCAGAAATGAAGAAGTTAATGTAAAATAACATAAAAAAAATGAGTGAAAATCTCTGACGAGGCCCCGTCCCATTTCCCATAACCCACTCCGGAAAACGGAGGCACTCCCAAAGCAAACGGACCCGATCCCAAACCGAAATTATTAATTTTTTCCCAATTTCCAAAAAAATACAAAAACAAAAATATAATATTTTTTTTTTAAGAATGAAGTGTCTTATAACTTGTGTGACTAACCAGTGTTTGTTTTGGTAAAAAATATCTGCTATAAGGTTTTGACTGTTCAGTTCTTATCACAGAGTGTAACTGTAACTGAAAAACAAAACTGCGGTACTTGAATTTACGTTGAACATGCCCAATATTGCATCTGTTTACATAAAGAAGACAAAATAACAAATAAAAACAAATTTATTTGTTAAACCACTGAATTATTTAAGCATGATTAATTCACAATTTTTTACCCAAATGAGCCGTTTCATCGAAGCAAAAATTCCCTAAATGACCAATTTTGTCGATAAAAGATTCCCAATTTGGTCAAACTCCTTTTCCCAAAATAGGCAGAAAAATCCCTGGTTGAGAAAGCATTCAGTTCAACACAGCTGAAGGTTACTCAACCGTGCAGAATATTTGTTATGCAAGCACAGTGGCTGAGAAATCCTGTTTAAATTAGACATGTACAATAACAATTCGGCAATAAAACTCAACATAGTCTTCTATTTCCAGTAGTCTGTATCCTGTGTACAAAATGTACAACATTTATACAGACAGGGTAGCTCTCGTGAAGCTTATCAAATGCAGGGGTGTTTCTAGCAATTTTTGGGAAAAGGAGTCTGGTCAAATTGGTATTTTGAAAATCGATAAAATGGCAAATTTGCAAAAAAAATTCATTTTTTTTTCCCAACAAATATTGACAACATCAGGACAAAATCATATAAATAATAGTTATATACTTTGTCAGTGCGCCAGCTGGGATTTGAAAAAGGCATGGGGGATATATTTTGTCAAAAGGAAACTGTTGAGCTCGCAGTATTTTGTCAAAAGGGCACTTTCGAGTGCAAAGTCATATCCGGAAAGCTCCCTGTTGCATATTAATTTTTATTGCATTAATAATTGTTAGAATATATTATTTCCATTATCATGCCAAAAAATTTCTACAATGAGGAATAAATAAATATATGTAATAAGAGATTTATAATTTTAATATGTCTAAAAAATAATATTTTTTATATTTTTATAAAAAGGGCAGGGCGGGGCCTCAAGTGGGCAGGGCGGGGTGCCCTTCCATTAAGGCCTAGCTGGAGCACTGCTTTGCTTAATGTTTATGAAATAAAATTGAGATATTATTATCATTTGACATTCTTCCTTAAAAAAAGATATTTATTTTTATGGGATATCGGGATTTATGTTTGCAATTTCAGTTTGGGATTGGGTACTTTTGCTTTGGGATTTGGTCCTTTGTACAGCCTTTTTTAGATAGCAGAAAAATCCCTGAAATGGTTTGGTATTAGTTCACAACCCTCAGAAATATATTATTGAAAGGTTAAAAGCAAGGCAGTCTTCATTATACTCAGCTTCGTCTAACATGGAGTCTTTAGAAATACACAATTATGTCTAAGGGAAGTCACTCGTTTGTTTGTCAGTCAGTGGGGTGGTTTGTTGATCTCTTGGCATCAAGTATCACAGATTAGTATGTGGAGTGAAAAACTTGTCTACATTTCCATATACATTTCTTAAGCAATTGAATTAAAACTAAAACATGTCATCACTGAAGTCACTGAGAAATGTTGATGTGAAAAGACTGTTTTGGTTCCCAATTATCCACATGTTCCTGAGTTGTGTACCCTTGAAATTGGTTATTTTTATGTCTGTAGCACAAAATGTTCATTGTTTTTGGAACAAACTACTTTGACATATCAATAGCATTTAACTTGAAAGTTAAAGTATGACAAGACTATGAAGTTTAAATGTGCAAAACACCTGTCATCCACAGTGACCCCAAATGTCCCGAGTTGTTTGCCCTTTAAAATACATGTAGCTTACAAAAGGGTGCGCAGGTTTAAGAACAATTTTTGATGAAGCTCTTTTTATATTTCACTATTAAGGATCTATTGAAATATGAACATAATTGACAATAGACTAATACTATGTTCTAACATCCATGTAAGTCTGTCAAGTACATTGTACTTTTAAGAGTGTTCAAGTGTTTTAAGAAGACATGTGCGTCAGAACAATTACTGTATACATGTAGCTTTTGAATGGCTAAACACACTGTCAATCAAATCTTGTTTTATGGTCAGTTTTGAATGTTATTTTTTAAACACATAAATAATTATTCACGACATAGTAGTCCTTAATTGTAAAATTTTCGTTTTGTACCCTGTTTTGCAGGGTGTGAGGATGGATGACCGGCGTGTGGCTGACTACTTTGTGGTTGCTGGGCTACCAGAGAACCCGCAGCCCCTAGAGGAGTTCTCAAATGAGGCTGCCATAAAGTCAACGTACAAGCAGGACCCTATCACAGATATCACAGTGATAAACAAGTCACTGGGGGACAAGGTGCCTAACGGGTATGTGTGCCTGGAGAAGACACCATCAGAGTACCCTGCAGATCTGAACCATGGAAGCATACTGCAGCATGAGATGTACATTTGCTACAGACGCAGCCGGGATAAACCACCGCTGACAGATGTTGGGTGGGTAGTTGCAGGATATAGTGAGGTCACTTGTATCTTTAGTGTGAAACAAGTATGTATTTGTAACATAAGTTAACATAACACAATAACATAATGAAGAAAATTGCTGATGTCATTTGGCATGCTAGTGATATGTCAAAATGGCAAAAATTGCTTTTCCTCATTTTTATGCCCCCCTTCGAAGAAGAGAGGGTATATTGTTTTGCACATGTCGGTCCGGCGGTCTGTCGGTCCGGCTGTCCGTCTGTCTACCAGATGGTTTCCGGATGATAACTCAAGAACGCTTACGCCTAGGATCATGAAACTTCATAGGCACATTGATCATGACTGGCAGATGACCCCTATTGATTTTCAGGTCACTAGGTCAAAGGTCAAGGTCACAGTGACTCGAAATAGTAAAATGGTTTCCGGATGATAACTCAAGAATGCTTACGCCTAGGATCATGAAACTTCATAGGTACATTGATCATGACTGGCAGATGACCCTTATTGATTTTCAGGTCACTAGGTCAAAGGTCAAGGTCACAGTGACTAGAAATAGTAAAATGGTTTTCGGATGATAAATCAAGAATGCTTAGGCCTAGAATCATGAAACTTCATAGGTACATTGATCATGACTGGCAGATGACCCCTATTGATTTTCAGGTCACTAGGTAAAAGGTCAAGGTCACAGTGACTCAAAACAGTAAAAAGGTTTTCCGTATGATAACTCAAGAATGCTTACACTTAGGATCATGAAACTTCATAGGAACATTGATCATGACTCGCAGATGACCCCTATTGATTTTCAGGTCACTAGGTAAAAGGTCAAGGTCACAGTGACTCGAAACAGTAAAATGGTTTCCGGATGATAACTCAAGAATGCTTACGCCTAGGATCATGAAACTTCATAGGCACATTGATCATGACTGGCAGATGACCCCAATTGATTTTCAGGTCACTAGGTCAAAGGTCAAGGTCACAGTGACTGGAAACAGTAAAATGGTTTCCGGATGATAACTCAAGAATGCTTACACCTAGGATCATGAAACTTCATAGGCACATTGATCATGACTGGCAGATGACCCCAATTGATTTTCAGGTCACTAGGTCAAAGGTCAAGGTCACAGTGACTGGAAACAGTAAAATGGTTTCCGGATGATAACTCAAGAATGCTTACACCTAGGAACATGAAACTCCATAGGTACATTGATCATGACTGGCAGATGACCCCTATTAATTTTTAGGTCACTATGTCAAAGGTCAAGGTCACAGTGGCAAAAAACATATTCACACAATGGCTGCCACTACAACTGACAGCCCATATGGGGGGCATGCATGCTTTACAAACAGCCCTTGTTTATATAAAGAGAAACTATGAAGATTATAAGCGTTGGATTGGTTTAGGAAAAGTAAGCATTTAAAAAGGAGTATGAAAATAAAATATATAGTCTATGCCAACTCCTGAAAAGGTAGCCCAATATTAAACCAAGGAAATAATTCTGCGCTTGTGTGAGAAAATAAATTCTCTGATTGCTCTTGATGTTTTTTTACGACCGCATGTATCTCCTTGCAGAGTACTGTATGAGAGCAAGGAGCGTCTGATGGGAGGCTGTGAGGTTATCCTCCAAACATACTACGGCTCCCCCGCCAACGTGAACAACAGCAGCAACCAGCACACCTACATCACATACCGTCGCGCCCCTGAGAACGCCCCCAGTGACATGCTAGCCGTTGTAGACCTCTGTGTCATACTGGAAAACAAGGTGGCTGATTGGGCTTTCAAGTGTTCTTATTTTGTGCTGTAAACAAGAGGTTTTAATATTTGCTGAAGGATGGACCTGATCTGGCCTTAACTGTCCTGACCTGACCTTTTTATGCTCCCCACTGATATTCAGAATTTCTTGTATTTCATAGCCAGGGCACATTTTGTGGGGATTCTTAAGTTATTTTTAATTTAAGATGACAGAAATTAGATTTTGAACATTTACCAGACACAAACGTGTGATAAACACTTATGACATTATATTGGCACTATCTGAGTTGAATCTTAAAATAATATTTATACATCTCCTTTTCATTAAATCAAATTATAATAAAATTCAGAATTTTTAACCAATATTATAAATAAATTAATTGAAACCAGCCATGGTCAATTTTGTGTGCCATGTATATGTTGTACATTCAATCTAACTCAACCCCAATTAAACCCTCAGTCTACTTGTTATTTTGCCCGTGGTAGGGTGGCATATAGCATTGGAACTGTCTGTCCGTTCGTTCGTATGTCCGAAAACTTTAACATAGGCCATAACTTTTGCAATATTGAAGATAGCAACTTGATATTTGGCATGCATGTCTCTCTCATAGAGCTGCACATTTTGAGAAGTGAAAGGTCAAGGTCATCCTTCAAGGTCAAAGGTCAAAAAAACAAATCAAGGGAAGTAACAAGCTTTAAAGGGAGATAATTTCTATTTATCATTTGGCAGGTACAGATCATTTTCACAAGGGAAGTAATATTTTCAATTATATCCCTTTAAAAAATATTACTTCCCTTGTAAAAATTATCTGTACCTGCCAAATGTTAATAAAAAGTATAATAAAAGCGGCGTAGTAGGGGCATTGTGTTTGTGACGAACACATCTCTTGTTATCTCTTCTCTCTCCCTCTGTGTCTCAATTGTTGTGCTGATGTCTCTCCTCTGTGTGACCGTTTCAGGGAGAGGGACCGCCGCACTCCTACTGTCAGATACACAAGAACCTCAACAGGTCGATGGTATGTTGCACCTGGCTGAGCGTGAACACACAGGCCTCACTCTTGCTTTTGGGAATTTAAGAGAAAGATTGTTCTTTAATCATTTAGCCAAATGATGAAACAAATGGGGTCTTATGCCATATGCAGACAGCATAAGTCCAGACCAGCCTGTGCATTCATTCTTATTTGCTATAAAGTCATGGAATTTGGTGTGGTCTAATTTTTCAACACAGTTACTCCTGAACAGACTGCAAGAATTTGTCTGGAGCTTTGCTGGCTGCATATGGCATAAGAAACCTTTTCGCATGAAGCTGCTCTTGTAACTTTATTTTTAAAAGTGTCCAAAGCATCCTTTATCTTTGCTCTTTTAGAACTCTAGTAATAACTTTTCAACTAATGATTGAATCAATAATCATGCAAGAAAGTTATTTACTCTAATGAGAGCTATAAAGACACAAACTTCTCCGTTTGAGAAAAAAAACAGTGGCCAGGTGGTCAGGCTGGATAGCTTAGTTTTAACTTGGTCATAAAATCCTTACTACTGCCACCCTCCCCCTACCTCTGAAAGAAGGACAGTTGTCAGTTACTACTGGCATAAGTACATGTATGTGCACATAGTTCTAGTAAACCAGCTTACCCAGTAAAAGTGCAAGTTGGTTGACAGATCCCATTATATGACTGAAATGGCAAAACAACAACAACAATTGACTATGCAGATGCTATTGTCTCGATTTTAAAAAGTGATATCAGAATCTGACAATAAAATGCTTCAGACCATTTTCAATGTGTTTGGGGTAAGATTCATCTTCATATATGTATGCATATTTTGTCTTCCTTATAGGTGGGTTCAAGTGTTTATCTCTGCTACAAGAAAGCCATGACCAAGACAGATATTCTAGCATACAAGCCAGGTACTATACAGGTCTTAGAGGGTTCATAATTAATAAACACCAAATTTTTTTTGATTTATTAATGATTTTTAATGTTCACTAATATTATACTCCTTGTAAGAAGTAGAGGGATGTATACTTGTTTAACCATGGACGTCTGTGTGTACAAACCTGTCAGACGAGGAACGTGTAGATTTTTCTATGTTTAATATTTAAACTTGCCAGAATTATTCCTTATATTATCAAGTTATCAAAGGCAGATAATCCTATGTTAAAAATTAATTAATTAAGTTATACCCCATTTTCAAGGTAGAACTTATATAACAAGAATACTACAACTTTCTACATTACAAGCAACATCCGGGGACATTTGTCACTGCTGTTACAAGCTCTAGTTACATTTTTTTGTTTGATAAATGTTAAGGAGCCATTCTGGACTGATATTCAATAAATTAGTCAATTGTATAACTCGTAAGATCATGTTTTAGCCCTGTTTCCTCTTTCCCATTTTCAGTAGCCAATAAATAAAAAACCTGATGCTTGCAAATCAAACGCAAGGAAATATTTTTAATAGCTAATATTCATAATGACGAGACAGCAATCTGAACCTATTCCGTGTTTTTTTTTTTTTTTAAATTTATGTTGTATATAATTAATTGTGCTCAGTATCTTATATTTTTAAAGAAAAATAATTCACTACAAGGCCAAATTTTAAAAAGATAGAATTTTTGAGAACAAATAAACACAGCTGGATTGTTTAATGTATTTTTAATCTGACCATGTATATATTTTTATATAGCATATGATAGGTAATTAATGCTCTTTATTGTACAAATTTCAGGCAAATGACAATTTTATTGTTTAATAAGTTCCCGATGTCTTCCTCCCCTAAAATACAAAGGCTAAGGTGTTTTCTCTCAAAAAGGCTTAATGAAACTACCAAGTGAGCTCCATCAGAAGAAAGTGGGTCTCATGTGGCCTTCTTTGCTTTGACCTGCATATGCATTTTTAGTCATTATAAGACCGGGTAGCTCCCGACTGCTAAAAGGCACAAGCTGATCTGGAGCTAGGCTGGAGGCATACAGCTTAAGAACCATTTTCCTACAACGCAGCTCACATTATATTCTTGTTTTCTGGTTGCCAGCGGTGCTGGACCGATACCCCCGTGAGGACTATGAAGACTTCCCCCTGCCCGAGTCGGTAGCCATGTTCTGTCTGCCCATGGGGGCCACTGTGGAGTGCTGGTCAGCCAAGTCTCAGCACCCCCTGCCAGTCTACTCAACTTTCGTGCTGACAGGCATCGGCTGGAATAAGGTGGCTAGCATAAAGTATAGTGTGTTGTAGGAGTTTACTGTGAAACTGTATTTGATATCTGATCTACCGTAAAAAGTTGTGTATAAGGCGCACTTTTTTACCCCAAAATTTCATTTTAAAAACTTGATGCGCGTTATGCACAACTTCAGCCATGCCAAGACATTTTTTCGCTGTCAGTTACCCAGTAGCGGTAATTCGCATCATTCTGTTTTCCGGTGTTTTAACTGTAACTATGTTAATAATAGTGTTATATTGACGATCTGAATAAGATGAACAAACATTATAAAGTTAACATATATATTTTCTATCTTTTTCAGGTACGTACAGAGCATTGAAATCAAATAAATTTGAAGAAGAGAATGAAAAACGAGGAGGCCATTTTTATTTAAATGTTATTGTTTACTTTTCCCACAATATTATACCCTACTGTACTAGGGTTACACAATTTATTTGGGGGCACTTGTCGATTTACAATAGTATGTCGGCAAGGTATTTCCCGATATATTTAAGATTATTTTTCTTGCTTTTCAAATGTGTTAATAAAATTGATGCTGTGTTTGTTTACACGTTTTCATACGTCTTGTCAAGATTGAGGATGTGATTATTGAGCAATTTGCGTTACCTGTCAAGTTTTGTGTAGCTGGGCTATTATCAAAACATGCGAACCGGCAAACGGCTTCACAACTCCATTGTTTGTTTATCGCCGGTAATGTCGTGATGGTGTTGAGAAGTTTGAGTCGTTAAAGTCTCCTGTCAATTTTAGACACTCGAAAAGAACGCATGATATCGGCATTGTAAATAAAACGCGCGGTTGTGAATTAGTCATGCATGAATAACCAGGTGACAATACCAATCAATAATGTCAGTTTCTTAGTTATAACTAATCCATCCGTTATGTGTACTCCACGATAAAATCGTGGACAGTTACTTCGGAGACATATGATGAAAACCTTGATGGTATCCTCTTGGAAAGTGTGCATTTCATGCATAATTCATTTAAATCCAAACATTTATTTTTACGCATAATATGATTAAAAAAAACACCAACTAGTTGAATCGTTATCGTCTTAAAAATAATTTATAATTGAAGCAATAAAAGAATAAGTAAGATCGGCAATGTAAATATAACGATTTTCAGTTAGCCTGCGGTACGGAATTTTTCCCCCGATTTTTTTGCTTCAAAAACTTTTTTCCCGATTTTTTAGCTTTAAAAAGTAGATGCGCGTTATACATAAATGCGCGTTATACACAACGTTTTACGGTAAACATTCTTTTGCAAATGGGTCAGCTTTACACTTGACACTGGGTTTATTTTAGAATAGGCGCTGTACCAGTGGTAGAGTAAATTTATGCTGACATGCTTTGGTACACAGTTATCTTTTTTATCTTATTTGCATCCTTATTTTGTCCAATAAACCATAAAGAAATTGTCAGTAGTTAATTATATACATGCGTTGTCTTTATTCTTGGCCTATAGAAGGAAAATCTGTCCAAAGAATTTTAAAGCCTTTGCCCATGAGGAGAGAAAAATCTAACAATACTGCTTGAAATGAATCTCACTTACCAATCAAGCCTGTGTTGTGTTCACAGGTGTATGGTGCAGCCATCACTTTCTACGAGGAGTACCCGGAAGACAAGCTGTCCGACTTCCAGATGCGCAACCTCGGGGTCAAGAACAAGAACATTCGGGAGCAGTACCGCATCAGGAAGACTGTGCACTCCAACAAGTCCATCTGCTTGCTGTCTCACTGGCCGTTCTTCGACCCCTTCCGCAAGCTGCTGTCTTACCTGCACAGGGTCTCCATCACTAGCTCTCATATCGTGCCTATTGAACGGTAATACTGGGGGCTTTGTGGTTGATGTCGATTGAATTTTATTTAATATATTTAATTGAATTGTATTCATTAATATGTAAAATTAAATGTTTTAATAGATTATTGCTTTTCTGAATTTAGTTCTTAGATTATTATTTTTTAGTTAAATGGTATAAAATAAGGAAGAATATAAAATATATATTTTAGTTTTTAGTTTAAACCTATTTATTTTAGCTCGATTGCATTGTAAGCCTAAGGCTTATTTGAAACGCTCTCGAGTCCGTTGTCTGGGCCTAGAGCCAGTACTTGGTGTCTATGGGGGAGATTTAAAGAACGCTCCCACAGTGGGGATCGAACCCGTGACCTCCCAGTCGCTAGGCGGACACCATATCCATTCAGAGCTCCAGATAATTTTTTCAGTCAAGGGGTATTTCACTCATGAAATTTTTAATTGACGAGTAAAAATCAAAATCCGATTTGGCAAGCCAATGTTTAGCACACACTGTACAGCCACGATCAAAATCTTCTAAGCTTGGCCCACAAAACTTGTTTATAATATGTGTATTTCGGCTGCCATTTAAAAAGCGCTTGAAGGAAAAAGGTTTTTCCATAGAGATGTACTGATAGCAAAAATTAAATGCTTAAAGTTGGGCGATTTGGGTTTTTATCGAATGTGATGTCAAAGGTTTTCACCATAAGCGTATACATGTATTGATTCTCATCAATGCAGCGGGGAGCCCGTTGTGTCAACATCGGCCTTTATCGTGGGCCAAAATAAAATGATACCGTTCTGACTGAGGAGTAAATTAGGTCAGGGACCACATTATATACATAGATGGTCATGTCCAATCTCTTGCACGACGGTTACATTACATTCACCTCTGTGATGGGCTCAGAACGGACTATTTTTATGAAAGCGACTAATTCATGTGATGATCATTCCAAGCGTTCATCATGGAGGTTACAGTATACTAAACAATCTCTTGCATGACGGTTACATTACATTCACTTTATTAAAAAAAAACATCTCATACCATAATATCTTATATCAGTCTTAATTCATCATTATAAAATTGATATGTTTTTTTTATGTTAACAAACCTACGTACATACATACGTCGAAGAAATGCCTAACGTCACTCAATAAAAATTATGTTCAATTGTTTCCATTTGTGAAGTCCTTGGAATGATTCGATCTGCGTAAAAGGGCAATAAAATAGTTCCAAAGAGTTGCATTAAAACTCGCAAGTTTGTGCACGATGTATCGTAAATTTAAAATTCCTATTTCATTATTTTACGCCTCTGATCCTAAAAAAGTCCAAATCAAATATACTTAGAATGCGATTGTTCGGTTTTACCTAGTTTCTGGGCAATATGGCATGCTGAGCGTTTCGCAGAGGTGTATGTGAGAGCAAGGAACGACAACTCTGCGTGGAGATTGGGTCATGTCACTACGTTTTTACCGGTGTGGACACAATGACGGGAACCAGTCATGTTTACATGAATTTATATGCATGTATAAACGGCTAATACGCATTGAAATTGCACATGATGCGTAATCCGTATTTAGCCAGGAGTTTTTTTACTTAACAAAATTTTAAGTCATGCGTATTTGCTTTTTTTCATGCGTATTTTACGCAAATACGCATTTTATCTGGCCCTCTGTATCCATTACACCACGGCAACCTGATATTTTAGTGCACTATACAACAGCTTTTTGAAATACATGAACCACTGTTTTATTTAAAGTTTCAGATTCGATCCTGTGATGTTGTTGAGTGATTTTAAGTGTTTCATTGCAGACAGTAACATATTGGGAATAACAGACTAATACATACTTAAAGCCGTTCTGTACAACTTGTAGGCACATCTCCCACTTCATGTACGATGTTCCCTACCCCTCGCCCCAGCGACCACGTATCCTTGTGCAGCTCAATCAGGACTCTATATGCCTCTCCATGCCAGAAGACTCGCCCCTTCCTCAGACGTGAGTTGATAAGTACTTGTAGAAAGTAGTTCATGACCAATC
This sequence comes from Dreissena polymorpha, assembly GCF_020536995.1. NCBI lineage: Eukaryota > Metazoa > Mollusca > Bivalvia > Myida > Dreissenidae > Dreissena > Dreissena polymorpha. The sequence goes on from NC_068358.1 coordinate 84,723,764, forward strand.
ATCACACAAGATGTGGCCAGGCTGGAAATGAACTCATGGTCCGTTGATTGGTGGTCCAGGGCTCTACCAACTGAGCTAGCAGGCTTATATTCCTTAAACCAGAGCTTGTGGCAGAGTCTACTGAAATAAAAGTGGGCTTTTTTATCACTTCAATTAGTGGTGTGACTGAGGTTTAATACTTGGGGAAATGTAAATACTAAACATATACAACAAAAATTATTGTTGTAGAAGGAATCAGTGTTTTATATTATAAAACTAGTTCGGAGGTTGTAATTTACTGGGCTGATGATGCCTTCTGGCAGGTAGAAACACTCCCTTAGCAGCAGCTTTGTGTACATCAAATGACCAAGGTACAAGGTTGCTTCATATTCAAATTTTATCATATAATAGCTTTTATATTAAATATTTTACATTAATCTGAATGTTCAGTATTGCAAAAAGAGGCCACCATTGGAATTATAGCCCATCGCACTACCTTTTATACAATATCCTGGGGTAAAACTATGGACTGCATCATGTTAAAATGTGTCAAATGCCATGGTCTTGGGTAGCTCCAGTGTAGTGTAGTTCTATAATAGTTGTTGACAATATTTGGCAAGTGCACATGCCTGTCTGGAGGTTTGCTTTTCCTAATGGCATGTATGCCCATTTTGGCATGAAGCGGGTCCAATACTGTTCTGTGTTTGACTCCTCCAGTGGAGCCTCGTTCCTGCTGATGTTAAAGGACCTGGGCCCTGAGAACTGCATGACCATCCTGCTGTATGTGCTCCATGAACACAAGATCCTCATCCACTCCCTCCGGCCTGCCGTGCTCACCAGCGTAGCTGAGGCCGTATCTACGGTAACGTACCAGTGACCCTAGCTAGGCAATGGACAGGGGCTTGGCTGAATCAGTTGCAAGGCTTTATAAGCTTTTGAAAACTGGAAGTTTGAACTTCCTGGCCTCTGGTTTTGGTTTTGCACGAAGAACAAATGCACTTGAAATATCTTTTTTCAATACTCTATGTTTAGCCTTTGCATACATGCTTTTACCCCATATAGTGTTTTTGTTTTGCACAAAGTACTTGGAAGTTTTGATAGCATCACATGACATTAACAAGTACAATGCAGTATCATTTATCAATACTATGTTTAGCTATTGCATACATGCTTTTACCCCATATAGAGTTTTCTGAACTTAATGTTAACTTTGTTTTATTACTTTAATCAAGGGTTTTACTCTGCACTTTAAAACAACCAGTTTGTTAGGACTGTCCTCACTTCCAAATGTTGAAAGCATTTTTGTTAAGTTTTCAAACTTCCTTGACTGCAATTTTGGAAAAACTAAGTAGACTATTTGGAGTAATTTTTTTTTAACTTCCTTGTTTTGCAAAAACACATTCATGTGTACGTATAATGCAGGGTTTGCAGAGTGGGCGCTTTCTGACTTTACTCAATATTTGTAAGCTTCATTTCAATGAAAGTTTGCCACCTCTGGCTTAGAGTTTTGGGTAAAACGTCATTGAATGTTAATACATATATTCTTGAGTTTTATCAAGTATAATTTTGTGTTTGTCCTATTACTGATACAGTTTATGGCATGTATTTTAACAGGTTCATGTACATCATAAATATAAAGTTACTTAATTAAAAACTTTTTGACTTTAAAAAAAGAAAACAAAAATGTATCACTAAGTGAATAAACTCATCCATTTCTGCTTTATTTAGATTTTTACAAGCTTATGCAATAAATTGTCACATGAATTACGCATTACTTTTGTTCTTATTTCCTGTTAGTGATTGTGTTGCTATGGTTTCAGCTGATATTCCCCCTGCAGTGGCAGTGCCCCTATATTCCACTGTGTCCCCTGGGACTGTCAGATCTGCTCCAATCACCAACACCATACATCATAGGTAAGTTCTTAGGGGATCCATCTTCCAGTGTATTTATGCAATGAATATTGAAGTATAAGATGTGCTATATGACATGTGTCATGCGATAGTGGGCCATATACCATATGCGGCCAGCGTTAAACCAGACCAGCGTGTGCAATCCTGCAGTCTGGTCAGGAGCACCCCTGCTAGCTATGAAGATTGTGTGGTCTCATTAGATGACAATGTAGCTCCTGACCAGACTTTTAGATAGTCAACTTGTCTGGTGCAATGCTGGCGGCATGTGGCATAAGATCCATTTTTGCATGATGCAAATACAGAATGAAGAAATAAAACTATAAACAGGATTCACCCATTGGACGAAAACTTTGATTTATTGTTTGATTCACTGTTAAAAAATTGTGTACATTTCAATAAAGAAATTATAGCGGCAATACTGGAAACATATTGAGTAAGTTGAAGGTTAGGCCAAAATAAAAAATAGGTCCGTTTTTGGTCTCCTTGGAAAAAAAACAGGGTCGGTAGGTAGGGATTTTTATTTTATTTTTGTCCCCTACCGGTTTCACCGGAGGGGACTTATGGTTTGCACTCCATCTGTCTGTCAGTCTGTCTGTCAGTCAGTCCGTCACACTTTTCTGGATCCTGCGATAACTTTAAAAAAGTTCTTAATATTTTTTCATGAAACATGGATAGATGGAAATATGGACATTATGCACGTCATTTCATTTTGTTCCTACGTCAAAAATTGTGCTGTGGCAACCAAATTTTTTTTTTCTGATTATGGTGGAATTTCTGACAATGGTGGAGCCGGTAGGGGACCATATTGCTTGACAATAGCCTTGTTTATTTTTATGTCCCCCACTATAGTAGTGGGGGACATATTGTTTTTGCCCTGTCTGTCTGTTGGTCTGTCTGTTGGTCTGTCTGTTGGTCTATTGGTCTGTTTGCGCCAACTTTAACATTTTGCAATAACTTTTGCTATATTGAAGATAGCAACTTCATATTTGGCATGCATGTGTATCTCATGAAGCTGCACATTTTGAGTGGTGAAAGGTCAAGGTCAAGGTCATCCTTCAAGGTCATAGGTCAAATATATGTGGCCAAAATCGCTCATTTTATGAATACTTTTGCAATATTGAAGATAGCAACTTGATATTTGGCATGCATGTGTATCTCATGGAGCTGCACATTTTGAGTAGTGAAAGGTCAAGGTCAAGGTCATCCTTCAAGGTCAGAGGTCAAATATATGTGGCCCAAATCGCTTATTTTATAAATACTTTTGCAATATTGAAGATAGCAACTTGATATTTGGCATGCATGTGCATCTCATGGAGCTGCACATTTTGAGTGGTGAAAGGTCAAGGTCAAGGTCATCCTTCAAGGTCAGAGGTCAAATATATTTGGCCCAAATCGCTTATTTTATGAATACTTTTGCAATATTGAAGATAGTAACTTGATATTTGGCATGCATGTGTATCTCATGGAGCTGCACATTTTGAGTGGTGAAAGGTCAAGGTCATCCTTCACAAGGTAAAGGTCATCCTACAAGGTCAAACATCGTATAGGGGGACATTGTGTTTCACAAAAACATCTTGTTTTTTTGTTTGTTTTTTTTTGGGGGGGGGGGGGGGGTACTTTAATGGAAGGTTACTAAAGCTTTTAAAAAGAAATATGCGTATATATATATATATATGCTTTGTTTGCTTGATATTACATCTTATATGAACGAAAATGAAAAAAAATTAAAGAATTATGTCCTGAACCGCTATAGTGGGGGACATATTGTTTTGCCCTGTCTAATGGTTTGTTTATTGGTTTGTTTGTTTGCCCCAACTTAAACATTTGCCATAACTTTTACAATATTGAAGATAGCAACTTGATATTTGGCATGCATGTGTATCTCATGGAGCTGCACATTTTGAGTAATGAAAGGTCAAGGTCATCCTTCAAGTTCAAAGGTCAAATATATGGGTCAAAATAGCTAATTTAATGTCACTTTTGCAATATTGAAGCTAGCAACTTTTTTTATGCCCCCTTTCGAGTGATCTAACTGTCTGTCTGTCCATCTGTCTGTCTGTCTGTCTTTCCGTCACACTTTGCGTTTAGGTTTCAAAAAATGCTCATAACTTCTATGTCCCTTGAGATATAACCTTCATATTTGGTATGCATGTGTATATGGACAAGGCCTTTCCATACGCAAAAATATTTTTACCCCTGTGACCTTGACCTTGAACTTAGGGTTTGCGTTTAGGTTTCGAAATCTGCGTTTAGGTTTTGAAAAATGCTCATAACTTCTATGTCCCTTGAGATATAACCTTCATATTTGGTATGCATGTGTATATGGACAAGGCCTTTCCATACGCACAAAATCTTTAACCCCTGTGACCTTGACCTTGAAGTTAGGGTCCGCGTATGGACAAGGCCTTTCCATACGCACAAAATCTTTAACCCCTGTGACCTTGACCTTGAAGTTAGGGTCCGCGTTAAGGTTTCGAAATCTGTGATAAGGTTTCGAAAAATGCTCATAACTTCTATGTTCCTTGAGATATAACCTTCATATTTGGTATGCATGTGTATATGGACAAGGCTTTTCCATACGCACTAAAAATGTTACCTCTGTGACCTTGACCTTGAACTTGGGGTCCGCCTTTAGGTTTCGAAATCTGCGTTTAGGTTTCGAAAAATGCTCATAACTTCTATGTCCCTTGAGATATGACCTTCATATTTGGTATGCATGTGTATATGGACATGGCCTTTCATACGCACAAAAATGTTTACCCCTGTGACCTTGACCTTGAACTTAGGGTCCGCGTTTAGGTTTTGAAATCTGTGTTTAGGTTTTGAAAAATGCTCATAACTTCTATCAAGCTATATAGGGGGCATAAGTCATCCTATGGTGACAGCTCTTTTTTTGTTTTTGGCGACCCCAATAAAATGTTGAGGGTCGGCGGCGATTCGGGAGACACAGTCAGGCGACCCGAAACGGACTTTTTTTTTTTGCCTTAATAATATATGTTATTTGTGTGAAAATAGTTGCTTTATTTGAACTTGAATATGTATGTACCATAAGTGAAATTATTCTCTCAAATACATTATTAAAGTAATGTACCGTTTTTATGCACCCGAATCGAATGATCGGGGGCATATTGTTTTTGGCCTGTCTGTCTGTGGATAACTTGAAGATAGCAACTTGATATTTGGCATGCATGTGTATCTCATGAAGCTGCACATTTTGAGTGGTGAAAAGTTAAGGTCATCCTTCAAGGTCAAAAGTCAAAAAATACAATACAAGGGTAGTAATAAGCTTTAAAAGAGAGATAATTTCTAAACCTGCCAAATGATATTTATGCCCCCCTTGGAAGAAGAGGGGGTATATTGTTTTGCACATGTCGGTCGGTCCGTCGGTTGGTCCGTCCACCAGATGGTTTCCAGATGATAACTCAAGAACGCTTACGCCTAGGATCATGAAACTTCATAGGTACATTGATCATAACTGGCAGATGACCCCTATTGATTTTCAGGTCACTAGGTCAAAGGTCAAGGTCACAGTGACTCAGAAAAGTAAAATGGTTTCCGGATGATAACTCAAGAATGCTTAGGCCTAGGATCATGAAACTTCATAGGTACATTGATCATGACTGGCAGATGACCCCTATTGATTTTCAGGTCACTAGGTCAAAGGTCAAGGTCACAGTGACTCGAAATAGTAAAATGGTTTCCGGATGATAACTCAAGAATGCTTACGCCTAGGATCATGAAACTTCATAGGTACTTTGATCATGACTGGCAAATGACCCATATTGATTTTCAGGTCACTAGGTAAAAGGTCAAGATCACAGTGACTCAAAACAGTAAAATGGTTTCTGGATGATAACTCATGAATGCTTATGCCTAGGATCATGAAACTTCATAGGTACATTGATCATGACTGGCAGATGACCCTATTGATTTTCAGGTCACTAGGTAAAAGGTCAAGGTCACAGTGACTCTAAACAGTAAAAATTGATCATGACTGGCTGATGACCCCTATTGATTTTCAGGTCACTAGGTCAAAGGTCAAGGTCACAGTGACTCAAAATAGTAAAATGGTTTCCGGATGATAACTCAAGAATGCTTAGGCCTAGGATCATGAAACTTAATAGGTACATTGATCATGACTGGCAGATGACCCCTATTGATTTTCAGGTCACTAGGTCAAAGGTCAAGGTCACAGTGACTCGAAATAGTAAAATGGTTTCCAGATGATAACTCAAGAATGCTTACGCCTAGGATCATGAAACTTCATAGGTACATTGATCATGACTGGCAAATGACCCATATTGATTTTCAGGTCACTAGGTAAAAGGTCAAGGTCACAGTGACTAAACAGTAAAAATTGATCATGACTGGCCGATGACCCCTATTGATTTTCTTCAAGGTCACAGTGACTCGAAACAGTAAAATGGTTTCAGGATGATAACTCAAGAATTCTTACGCCTAGGATCATGATACTTTATAGGTACAGTGATAATGACTGGCAGATGACCCCCAGAGCTCCAGATAAGGGCCGTACAGCCGTAAATACGTCTTTTTCATGAAGGTTTACGCATTTATTTTTATAAACTGGACGTACAATTACGACTTTAATATCCCTTTTACGCATTTACGAAAAAAATCGGGCCGTACTGATACGTCCGCGTTAGCGCGGCGTGATTTGTTGGTCTCTAACCTAACGGCGCTTTTCGTGAATTTAAATTACCGAAAAATTGTAGACTGGGTTTCGGTATTATTGTCTAATCTGTCGCATGATTTCCGGTAACTCGTAAACCCGTCAAAAACAATGTCTGGGTGCAAGGGAAGGCCGGATAAACCGAAAGTGGTTCAAAAAAACACTTTGTTGTCACATAATGGCTACATAATTTCATCTAACCATCGTGACATTAAATCTGTAAACCCAGAAAAAGATATTGACGCCCAGATATTAAACGATTTGATTGCATTGGTGGCTAAAAAGAAAACATGATGGGAAACGGATCCAAACAAAAACTTAAGAAGATTGCACACCCAAATATGATTGGCTTGTCACGGAGAAAATAGAAGACGTTTTACGGTTAAATTATGGAATTTGCTATGGCAACTTTGACACTTAACTGCTAAACTAGTAAAGCAATGATTCTTTTGAGATGAGACAGTGACATAAGTGTTCATTTACTTAGCTTACTAGTTGGCTTGTGTTTTCTTGTCAAGAAAAATAAAGAAATATTATTTAGTCATGAAATGTAATGTGTAGTTGTATTTGGATCATAATTCAGAATGGAAAACCTAATAACTGTTTAAGAAACTAAATATATTTATTATAATTGCTGCAAATGTAACTGTTAAGTCAGTTATACACCCTTCGATAACCAATAACACAGGTAGTACAGTACTACCTGTATTTTTGGATATGGTAGTACAGGTACTAATTGATTTTCAGCGTTACTCCTTTTCTTTCTGTCAGTGGCAGTACCGTTACTAATTTCACAAATCCTTATCTGGAGCTCTGGACCCCTTTTGATTTTCAGGTCACTCGGTCAAAGGTCAAGGTCACAGTGACTCGAAATATTAAAATGGTTTCCGGATGATAACTCAAGAATGCTTACGCCTAGGATCATGAAACTTCATAGCAACAATGATCATGACTGGCAGATGACCCCTATTAATTTTCAGGTCACTAGGTCAAAGGTCAGGTCATAGTGACTCGAAACAGTAAATTGGTTTCGCGACGATTACTCAAAAAATTATTTGGCCAAGGACATTGAAACTAAATAGGTACATTGATCATGACTGGCAGATGACCCCTATTGATTTTCAGGTCACTAGGTCAAAGGTCAAGGTCACAGTGACCAAAACCGTATTTACACAATGGCTGCCACTACAACTGACAGCCCATATGGGGGGCATGCATGTTTAACAAACAGCATTTGTTATCCCTCGTCAAAGGCAGAGGGATATTGTTTTTGCGTTGTCTGTCCCTCCCTCCGTCCGTCCCTCCCTCCGTCCGTCCATCCGGCATTTTTGTGTCCGGAGCCATGTCTTGGAAGTGCTTTGGCAGATTTCATTGAAACTTGGTAAGAGTATATATATGGATAAGAGGATGATGCACGCCAAATGGCATTGTACACCATCCGTTAATAACGGAGTTATGGCCCTTTGTATCTTGAAAAAATGCTTTTTTCTGTGACAAAGCTCTAGTTTGGCGGGGGATATCAATTCAACGAATTTGTTTGTTCGAAATATTATTTCAAAGCAGCGCAATAGGGGACATTTTGTTTCTGACAAACACATCTCTTGTTATAAGTTAAATTTGAGTTAATTTTGTTCTCAAAGCCTGTATTGCACTAAGCAGTTCCTGTGCTGATGCCCATCTTATACGCTTACAGGTTTGGACTCCCGCTACTTTGACTTGTTTGACCCGCCTCCAGACGTGATCTGTGTTGACTTGGACACCATCAACATATGGCCGTAAGTCCAGACTGCTCTTGTGTATGTTACTGGAAGGCATACAAAGACTATCTGAGTTTAAACATATTTATTTTAGCTGGATTTTGTCAAAAGCCTCAGGCTTATTGAGACACTCTTGAGTCTGTTTTCTGACAAGTCTTGGTGTATGGAGAGGAGATATTGAGAACACTTGCAGAGTTTGCATAAAACCTTGGACCTGAGATTTTGTTGTTGCTAGACTTAGCCACTTTACCACTGTGACATTACAAGGTTAAACGTGTTGCATATAAAACTGGTTTGACAAGATTTAATACCTAACCTCATATGCATAGGGCACACCACATAAAAGTTTAAGAATTCATACATATATTTTACGAGTGAGATGTCAATTTATTTAACGACCAGCGATGTATTAATGTTTAAAATGATAGTTTTCAATTTTAACTGATCCATTTTTAGCTGCAAAGAAATTAAAGTAGCTTTGTTTTCAGACCATATTTGTCTTATGCCTTGGCTAGATGCAGATTGTGTATGTTCTCTTCATATTGTATAATCAATGTACTTAAAGGGCATGTCAACCTCTGTATCATGAAAAGTAAACTTCCAAAAATGTGTTTTGTTACAATACCACATTTAACTTCCAGAAAAACACTCATGAAATGTAGCTATTTAAAAGATATATACATAATCAATTGTAAGACCCAATCCAGATTTTCCAAGCAACATAAACATATCCATATATAACCTCTTCTAGTTGCTATAAACATCAAATTGAACTAGATTTATGGCTGCCTTCTAAAGCAGAGAATTAAATGTGAAATAATCTACCATCATAAAAAAATATTAGACATACAGATTTAGTACCACAGGTATTCATTTCCCAGGCAATCTGTGGCAGAAAATAACATCCTCATTGTCATTCATTAAGAAAATTCAATTTAATTACTATCAGAAACATTTCATCGCGACTTAAGCAAGACAAAATCAATGCAATTTCAATTTACATCTGTGTATTGGTTTCTTGATTTCTGTCATGCAAAGACAGTTTTAGATGAATTCCTTGATACAAGTCCAACATTCATTAGTTTGTGCATACATGATTTGACATTGAAGTTGTATTGTGGTAGAAACACTAGCCATTGTAAACATTGGTTCAGTGCCCATAGGATTTCATGTCTAAGGGAGTAATTTTTTAGTTCATGATGTGAAAAACATAAAATGAAATGTACGTCAGTTAATATCAAATTAAAATGTTATAAAACCAATGTGCACATGTCCACAATAATTTCTTGAATAGAACCCCTACCTTTTGTTTATGTTACTGTACAAGTCAACCATTAAATTTAAAATTATTTTATGTCCGTTTAGATGTGTATGGAAATTAGTTATCACTGGTATTTTTGCTTGCCTTGTCAGGAGTTTACGTGGGATATCTAATAAGTAAGTTTGCGGCATGTAATTAATAGAATGCAACTCCTCAGGCAAGCATGATGGATTTGTTTTTGCAGATTTATTTGTAAGCATTTTGAAATGATTCCAATACTGATGAGATGTGTTTGCAAAATGAAGTGGCTTTCATCTGTTATTCTTGCCTTGTTCAGAAAAGTGTGTATTTTGTATTCTAGCTGTGAGGTATCTATGTAAAATGTTTTGTTATTTTGTATTATTTTGAAAGAACTTTCCTACTTGTTTCTAGCTCAGCATGGTCTACATTTCTTGACTGCTTAAAATTAGTTTTTTATGCCCCGAAGGAGGGCATTTAGTGATCGGACTGTCTGTCCGTCACACTTAGCGTTTAGGTTTTGAAAAATGCTCATAACTTCTATGTCGCTTAAGATAGCAATTTCATATTTGGCATGCATGTGTATATGGACAAGGCCTTTCCATACGCATACAAATTTTGACCCCTGTGAACTTGAACTTAGGGTCCGCGTTTAGGTTTTGAAAACTGCGTTTAGGTTTCAAAAAAAGCTCATAACTTTTACCAAGCGTTTATAGGGAGCATAAGTCATTCTTTGGTGACAGCTCTTGTTAAGTCAATAATTAATTCATGAACATTTTTCATCAATTAAAATTCTTTCATTTAGTCAACTTTACTATAGTTAATAAATTGTACAGCATGGATGTTATTTTTGCATTTATTTACATGATATTATTATGTTTTGTAATTGTATAATATTATATCATACAAGTTGGATGTCTACATGTATATTTTGTTCCAAACAAACAAATATTACTTTTTACAATGTTTTGTGGATCATACAACCACCACTCAAAGCTGTAGCCAAAAAAAAAGCTTCATGAACAATATTTTAGCTTTTTGGAGAGTGAGGAATAAAAAGTTTTGCCAAGAGGTCCATAAACTTAAAAAAAGTTGTATGATGTCAAGGATGATTTACAAAGCAATTACAGAGTAGGTTGTTTCCATGCCAGATCTGCTCATGGATATATGGTGGATATCATTATCATAACAAAGCCAATTATAGTCAAACTCATTTACAAAATACCATTGTCCATATAGTAATGTATTTTGAAGACATGGCTGCAGCTCAATCAAACCCAAGTAGGCATAAAGCTCTTTTAGACCAATTCCTTAATGTTATATAATAATCGTAAGTCTGTTATATGTTTAGTTCCTTTTACATCAACATTGTAAGATAATAAAATATTCTAAAATAATTAATATTTTACCTTTTTTGAAACATGACAGTAGACTTTTTATTGAAAATATTTTATCAGAAATGTTCCCTTTAATATAATTTAAGATTTCCCAAAGGAGCTTTGGGAATTGTGGTGGCATTAACATATTCTCAATCAATTTTGTCAATCAGTCAATTTAAGGAAATCCAGATTTTTTTCAGGCCTGATGACAAGAAGAACATTTCTTACAAGTTGTTGCCCAAGAAGCCTGCGAAGGTGTTACAGGAGTCCCTGCACAAGCTGTATGACAAACTGTCCACAGTGAAATGGTCGGGACATGACGAGAGCACAGTAGACATGGGTCCCATGGATCTGGACTTCAAACGCAAACATAGAGAGGTGGGTATCAATATAAAATACAAACATAGGGCGGTGGGTACAAACTTATAACAGAAACACAGGAAGGTGGGTGCTGATTTTAAGCACAGGCCTTAATAAAACGCTCTTAATCACTGTTTTATGCTAATTGGACAGCACTGTCCAGTTAATGACACATGCAAATCAGTTTAGACCACCTGTCTGTTTGATTACATCACTGTGAGTTCAAGCCCACCTGCTTGTTTTCTTGTTTCAGATGGTGTTAGATATGCAAATCCAGGAGGCGTTTCTACGGTTCATGGCCTGCATCATGAAGGGCTACAAGCAATACCTGAAGCCCATTGAGAACGCCCCTGACATTGACACCACCAACGCTGCCTCACTCTTTGATATGCAAGGTAAGTTCACATGTTGGGTGCATACATAGACTTGTCATGGAATACACTTGTGCTAGATTAAAAAAAAGTTTAAGGTACTTACAATGATGACCTATTTTATGCACCAATAGTCTAATAATTAGACTATTAAAAAAAGAAAGTAGTTACTATATGTGATTCTCAAACAATTTTTCATGGGTCAGCGTTATTTTTTGCCCGTAAATTAGTGTTTTTCTTCCAAAATCTCAAACATTCCAGGAAAGGTATTTCGTGCTATATAATTCATAATGTTTGGGATCTCTTTCGGAGAATATGTATATTTTTCTGTTGGTAAACTTTGTTACGTATAATACAGGATATCTAAGGCAAAATATTACTGTTGGTAAAATTTGTAATTACATGGGTGAAAGTGTTCTGTATTATTACGGAATTTTGTGTTTTTTGGCTTCTCAGAGGTCGTTTTCGTGAATCATGTAAATCCGATGAGATTTTGTTGGGAGGGGGGGGGGGGGGGGGGGGGGGGGTAGGCCATGTGTCCAGCAATGCTGAAAAACAAAATAAACAAAATACGATCGATTCCAGGCGTGATAATTGGTTTCCCACTGTTCTGTTAACCCATATCTAATTATAGATTCGACGCGGCCATTGCTTCTCAATTAGTCTATCCCCCTGGGCGTTTTGCTCTTTGATTTTCTATAGTCTCGTGAATCGTTCTATCCCTCTGGGCACTATTCACCCGGTGAGTGCTTTAGTCAATCTCCGTTCCAAGTACAAAGGTCTTCTGCGGATTTCTACAAGAAGCCGTGTTTTGCAACGAACTTTAATGATAACTGCCGAAAAGTAATATTATTTAAAAAAGCGGTTGTCATTGTCAGCCATTTTGTCTCGTCGTCTGCTAGCGTTCAAAATTCAAATTTACAATCAAGTTCTTACCCGTAGGATATAACACACAAGATCTTGAAAAGCAAGCGAAAAACAAATGGCTCCAGATGACAATGGCTGTCTGAATGTGATTCTAAGGTAATGAAATGGATGGAATTGGCTTAAAAAGATAGATGTGTGTGGCGTTGTGTATTGTACTTTTGGTGGAAAACGATCAATTACAAGTCCAGCGGAAAGAAAGCTCAATTTTTAGTGTTTATAATTAAACATTTATAGTAATTCTTTAAGTTAAAGAGTGTATGCTTGATAAAAAAAATCAATAGATTAAATGACTAAATAAAGTTTTTAACTCCACTGGCCAGAGGCCAGCGGGGCTTATGTCATTGTCCTGTGTCCGTCATGCGTGTGTGCATGCGTCCGTGCGTTAACTTTTTCTTTAAACATCTTCTTCTCCTAAGGTACTGGTCCAATTCTGATGAAATTTCTCAGGAATGTTCCTTGGTGAACCTCTTTCAAATTTGTTCAAATTATGCCCCTGGGGTCAAATTTGATCCCGCCCCGGGGGTCACAAAATTGAAAATTTGCTGATATAAGGCCTATTTTGTGAAAACTTTCAAAATCTTCTCGTCCATAACCATTGGGCCTAGGGTTATCAAATTGGGTATGTAGAGACATCTAATGGTCCACTACCAAGTTTCTTCAAATTATACCCCTGGGGTCAAATTTGACCCTGCCCCGAGGGTCACAAAATTGAACAAATGCTTATATAAAGCCTATTTTGTGCAAACTTTAAAAATCTTCTTGTCCATAACCGTAGGGCCTAGGGCTACCAAATTCGGTATGTAGTGACATCTAATAGTTCTCTACTTAGTTTGTTCAAATTATGCCCCTGGGGTCAAATTTGACCCTGCCCCGGGGGTCACAAAAATGAACATATGCTTAATATATCCGCGGCCCGCGAAATCTCTCCGCATTTTACACTGGTAGATTCTGCCTAAGCATTTTTAAAACGAGCGATATAATTGGCTGTCGTTTCCCAATCTTCCAATTAAAATCAGTTTCAAAAAATGTGTTTGGTATTTCGTATGCAAATGGCGCCGTTGTGAAGCGAAAATTAAGATTATTGAAATGACAAATATCAATTGAATTAACGACTGACATCATATAGTTTGATAGGAATAATGAAATGTGTTTGTCAACGAAAAAGACTACGTTTAAGATACAAGAAACACATATTTTTATTTTGAAATGTGCACAGTGAATTTGTGTCAAAGACAAAGAAATAGAAATAGACAAACATGATTTGATTTATATGATAGTGGATCTGTGTATAATCAGATTCATATGCATATTCTGCTTTATTATGTTTGCACGCTGTTCAGTTAATTGAAATACATGTAGCATTGAACTAAAGATGTGAAATGCAAGATATTGAAAGGTAAACAAATTATATATATTAATTTAACTCATTTAAATACATCATTAACACAAGAAGAACACTCAAGTGTGTTTGTTTATATTTAGTCCATTAACCTTGTTTGTATATAACATTTTATAAAATAAAATTGTATTGTTTTGTTTGTTTTCACCAAATGGTTAGTATTATTCTTTTATGTTAACATTCTCAAAATTCTTGTTTTATTATAGGCCCTATTTATCAAAAAAAAAAATTGAAAGACATCATTTTATGATTTATAAACAGATTGCAAAAAATATTTGTTCAAGATAAACTTAACAACAAATTGTTACATTGAAATTAAGTGATTTTAATATTCAGTAGCAAAAAAGTAAGGAGAATCAAACTTAAAAAAGATGTATCTATTAAAAGTATATTCTACCAATGCCGTGAACTATCCCCTTGTTTATAACATGACTGCCGCTAAGTCTATTACTAGCAACCTATCAGAGAATAGGTCAGATACCTTATTTCAATATATGGCAATCCTAGTATTTTTCAAAAACAAACATGACAGGTAACCAATGTCAGATGGAAAAAGTAAAGGAAAGTTAGGTCAAGCTAATTGTTTGTCATGATATCTCTTTAAACCTCACGCCATATGCAAGTAGTGTTGCCATGATCGCAACATCTTGATGAATTATAATTCAATTTTTTGTCTCATAAACATTTAATTTGTTTAATAAACAACCTCTACAAAGTTATCATTCCTACTGCCTTTCGGCACCTCATGAACCTGAAAAACTCGTAACTTTGTTTCCTCAGGCAAATATCTTCTTTTTACAATAAACAATTTCTTCACCACGTTAACAATCCTGCTACACTCACTAATGCCTCAAGAATGAAGTAAAGTTCAGGTGATCTACGTCATTAGGTATTTTGCATATGTCATGAACTATATAAGTAACAGAAACTTTGAAACCTACAAACACTTTTTGGAATTTTGGAAAAAGATTCATGATTGAATGAAGGAACTTTCATTAATCTTGTAGAACATGCGTAGATTTGATCTTCAGCATCTAAAAATATGTGAAATAGAAAGAACGACAATATCTTTTAGAGAGATAAATGCACCTACGTTATAAGCAAAGGACCTGTGCGATAATTCCCGGACTTTTTAGTCTGTTTAGTTAACACCGTAGTAACGTTTTCCATATATAAAAAATGCTCACCCTTCCAACTTTAAGCGCCCAGTGGGACGAGGGATAGAAAGAGAAAGTCACATGCTTGAGTACATTTCAACCCATGCGCATTGCACGCTTTTTTCGCATAAAAAAACAGTGGAGCGATACAGGGCCACCATGGCCCTCTTGTTGTACATGTACAAACATAACCATTGTTTGTTTTCCATTGAATGCATCTTAAGTAAGCTGCAAAAATTACTGTTAACATATGTTGGTCTTGTACTTGAGGATAGCTTCCTATTTGCAAATCAATTTGCTATCCTTCAGGGCTTTGCCCTGGACCAACCGGGGGCCCTGCGGCCCCCTGGCCGCCAGCTAACATATTTCAGTATTTTCTTCTTTTTTTTACTTTCACCCATGTAATTATAATTTTGTTGGATCTTAGGAAAAGTATGCATGTTTGAGGCACATCTCATGTTAAAATGACATTTTCAGGTTTTCTTAAGAGTCGAGATAAAGCCAACCACAAGTTTATGCAGACTCTGCTGAGGACACAGCTTTTCAACCGGTTTATTGAGGAGCGCTCTTTTGTGTCAGACAAAGATGACAGCCTGGCATTCTTTGATGAATGCTGTGAAAAGGTAGACATTTTTAAGTTCAACATCCCTGAAATTATTGCCTGATAGTCACATTATCTAATTGCTGTTGTTTTTTAAATATCTGAATTAAATTCAACAATACATCACACAAAGAACACAAAATCAATGCTTTTATCAATTCAAAACTGTTATTCTTAAAATTTTACTTGTCCATACATATTTGAACAAAATATTGAATATATCCATCGCTTGTTGAACTCTCATAAAACTGCCTTTGCACATGTGCCATTAATTTGAACTTTAAACATGTAGAGTTTGATGATCCTCATTAGGGTCACACCCCTGTATAGTTGTATTCTCATGTTGCAGGTTGTGGAGACTTCAGAGGAACCCAGGCTGATAGATCTTGACGACTCACAGAAAAGGTGCAGTTACAGTTTGGAATGTTTTGAACAAAACATTTATTATCTGAATCCATTCAGTTTATATTCAAAACTTGTGTTGATGTTTTCTTTACACACTATCAACACACCCACATGGACCTCACCTCATTTTGACCTTGACAGTGACTTACTTTTGGACTGGCAACTTATTCAGAACTTCCTAATTTGTGGATAGCTCATAAAGGCACGTTTTGTCTGACATCATAACTGCTTGCTACATCTATGAAAACTCTCAATAAACAGACATCACTTGACCACATTTTAACCTTGATATTGATCTGCTTTTGGACTCGGGCTTATTCAAATGGGGCATTGAATCAATAGTGAAAAGTGATTGCAGAGAGTATCTGCATTCACTGAACACATTTATCTTACTGAAATATTAATAAAAAATGTTTAAAGGTAACAGAATGTTTTCTTTGTTAAAATTAATGCTTTCTCTTCCCTACATTAAAAATATTTTTAACTCTTAAATTCAAACATGTTGTTTCTAATGACTGTTCATTTTGTAAGATATTTTTGTATCCACTTACAGTGAGCGCACAATGTTCATTTTACCACCGGAGCCTGTTGGCCTGCCTGAGGGAGTTAGATACAGGTGAGGAGCAGCATTTAATAACCGCAGAAACCAGTACAGGCCAACTGTTAAATTGAAACACTGTGATGTGATTGCGGTTGTTCATCTCTACTGAGCCATGTTTTGGGCTGAGTGAGGGTACCCCATTAAGCTGTCGTAATGACTAGTCTACGCTGATACTGACTAGACTGAAAGTTATTGGACCGAATCCTTTTGTTCAATAAAACAAGATTGACTATTTTTATGTCCCTCTCTATAGTGGTGGGGGACATATTGTTTTTGCCCTGTCTGTTGGTTGGTTGGTTGGTCTGTTGGTTGGTTGGTCTGTTTGCGCCAACGTTAACATTTTGCAATAACTTTTGCTATATTAAATATAGCAACTTGATATTTGGCATGCATGTGTATCTCATGGAGCTGCACATTTTGAATGGTGAAAGGTCAAGGTCATCCTTCAAGGTCAGAGGTCAAATATATGTGGCCCAAATCGCTTATTTTATAAATACTTTTGCAATATTAAAGATAGCAACTTGATATTTGGCATGCATGTGTATCTCATGGAGCTGCACATTTTGAGTGGTGAAAGGTCAAGATCATCCTTCAAGGTCAAATATATGGGTCAAAATTGCTCATGTAATGTAATTTCTGCAATATTAAAGCTAGCAATTTTATATTTGAAATGCATGTGTATCACATGGAGCTGCACATTTTGAGTGGTGAAGGGTCAAAGTCAAGGTCATCCTTCAAGGTCAAACGTCATATAGGGGGACATTGTGTTTCACAAACACATCTTGTTTTATTCAGATAGCCAAATATAATTCAAATAATTTTGAAAAGTATAAGCGCTTGAAGACTTTGATTTGGAAAGTATTGCTGTTTACGACTTTTAGAATAAAAAGATATCATTTAATTAAGACATCACATTGCAAAAAAGGTTTAACCAAATCGGAATGGCCATTTGTTCTCGTATTTACGTTATCAATATTTATACTCACATGGTTTCAGCTACAACGGATTCCCAGTGCTACAGCCAAGTCTGTTCTTGGAGAAGAATAAGCCTGCGCGGTCAGCCTCACAGGCTCGATCCCAGGCAGGTCCCAACAGCCCCGTGGCGCGCCGAACCAAACAGGAAGTTAAGACAGCACAAAAAGCAGCACAGCAGGCGTATACTGCCACCTCCAACCCGACAATGTGGGCCAAGTGTCTCCTGGGACATGCCTATAGGTAGGGCACCTGAGGCCTCGTTGAGGTTGCTTTGTGTTGCAAATACACAGGTTGTGTACCTGGTAGATAATGTTCAGTCAATGCGATAGGAATGTACCATTACTGCCTTTGTAAAGATTGT
Source organism: Dreissena polymorpha (assembly GCF_020536995.1). Classification (NCBI taxonomy): domain Eukaryota; kingdom Metazoa; phylum Mollusca; class Bivalvia; order Myida; family Dreissenidae; genus Dreissena; species Dreissena polymorpha. The sequence goes on from NC_068358.1 coordinate 84,741,916, forward strand.
TATCATGTTTTCCCAAAATATTATTCTATTATTGTTTGATTCATAGTGATTATTACATTACTGTGATATTCTATCAAATGCAGATGCAAATCAAATTTAGATTAGGTTCATGTACAATAAAGAACATGCCTGCGCACAAACAATAGTTGATTCCACACATGCCAATTATATTTAGATTAGCATGTTATATTATCCAAACAACACACTTGGATATCTCTGGTTTAACTAGATTATAAGAAAGTGCAAGTACATTTTGTTTGGGATTTTGCTAAAAACTTATAGTACTGATTGGGGTTTTGAATCTATTGTATTAATTCTTGGATATTAGCTGAGCATGAGTTCAAAGTGTTCGTGACAAAATCTTGACGGTTCTATTTGACATTCAAGTTTAATTTCTGTTAAAGCACATGTTTCATGCTTATAGTATCAATGTATGTTTTTCTTCTTTCAGCCTGTGGTACATGACTCTGCCTGCCTACATCAAGTCTGGCCAGTCAGTCACCAAAGCCCTTAAACTGGGCCACGAGGTCATGAGGGTCATGCAGAAACACCAGCTCAAACCTCCTGATGAGGTCAGTAGGGTACCTGGGGGATCTAGTCATTAAGACTTTAGTCTTGTTCTGGGGAAAATGGGCTTGACGCACTCCACACAAGCTTATTAGAGACAACACTATCCGCCTAAAATGATTTTTTTGTTCAGAATAGGCTTCCTGTAAATTAATAATTTCATAAAAACAGAAAGTGTCCTTTTTGAATACCTTATGCGGAATGCACAGGCTCTTCAAGGATGACATATGACGATGCATTAAGCCCTGTTTTTCCGAGAACATGGCTGATTTTAAGGAATTTTTATGCCCCCCTTCGAAGAAGAGGGGGTATATTGCTTTGCACATGTCTGTCGGTCGGTCGGTCTGTTGGTCCGTCCACTAGGTGGTTTCCGGATGATAACTCAAGAACGCTTAGGCCTAGGATCATGAAACTTCATAGGTACATTGATCATGACTCGCAGATGACCCCTATTGATTTTGAGGTCACTAGGTCAAAGGTCAAGGTCACGGTGACCCGAAATAGTAAAATGGATTCCGGATGATAACTCAAGAACGCATACGCCTAGGATCATGAAACTTCGTAGGTAGATTGATCATGACTCGCAGATGACCCCTATTGATTTTCAGGTCACTAGGTCAAAGGTCAAGGTCACGGTGACCCGAAATAGTAAAATGGTTTCCGGATGATAACTCAAGAATGCATACGCCTAGGATAATGAAACTTCATCGTTAGATAGATCATGACTCGCAGATGACCTCTATTGATTTTGAGGTCACTTGGTCAAAGGTCAAGGTCACGGTGACCCAAAATAGTTAAATGGTTTTCGTATGATAACTCAAGAACGCATACGCCTAGGATCATGAAACTTCATAGGTAGATTGATCATGACGCACAGATGACCCCTTTTGATTTTGAGGTCACCAGGTCAAAGGTCAAGGTAATGGTGACCCGAAATAGTAAAATGATTTTCGGATGATAACTCAAGAACGCATACTCCTAGGATCATGAAACTTCATAGGTAGATTAATCATGACTCGCAGATGACCCCTATTGATTTTCAGGTCACTAGGTCAAAGGTCACGGTGACCCGAAATAGTAAAATGGTTTTCGGATGATAACTCAAGAACGCATATGCCTAGGATCATGAAGCTTCATGGGTAGATTGATCATGAGTAGCAGATGACCCCTATTGATTTTCAGGTCTCTAGGACAAAGGTCAAGGTCACGGTGACCCGAAATAGTTAAAAGGTTTCCGGATGATAACTCAAGAACGCTTACGCCTAGGATCATGAAACTTCATAGGTACATTGATCATGACTCGCAGATGACCCATATTGATTTTCAGGTCACTAGGTCAAAGGTCAAGGTCACAGTGACAAAAAACGTATTCACACAATGGCTGCCACTACAACGGACAGCCCATATGGGGGGCATGCATGTTATACAAACAGCCCTTGTTTCAAATGTGGTCTGGTGCAATTCTAACTTCTTTTTTTTTATCTCTGTACTCTTTTAAAAACGGTCTATCATATTTTGTTCTTACTATTGAAACATTGGCACATTCTAGCCATTCAAACACAGTATTTTGCAAAAGCTTCAAGGATTGCTCCAGACAAGCCTGGGCATTTGTGCAATTGGTCAAGAGCTTCTCTGTCTGCTATGAAGTTGCATACTGTTTTGAGGTATGTTTAGTGGACAGAATAGCATTAGTTCCTGTCAAGAATGTGCAAATGCGCTGGCTGGTTGAAGCTTTGATGGCCACTTATGTCATAATACCCATGTTTTCATGCTTTAACGATACCCCAATTCTGTGTGTTGCAGCTGTGTTTTCGTGTGATGCTCCAACTGTGTGGCCAGTACAACAAGCCTGAACTGGCTGTGAAGGTCTACTCCACCATGAAGCGCGCTGGCATCCAACCAAACGCCATCACATATGGATATTACAACAAGGTATGGCAGTCATGGATGATTTTGAAATGTTCCAGTTTTTTTTCTTGTGTTCAGATCAATGCAGTTATTTAATATATCTTAACAATAATGCATTTCTGTTGATTTTAAATTTTTGTTTATGCATGCATGAACATATAAAATAAAAAATTTCAACCTTGACTTGATTACTGGATATGTATATTGCTCTGACTACTCATAAGAATTAAATAGAATAAGTACCTCAAGCCACAATTAACCTATCGTCTAAAGAATAGTACCAAGCTCAATGCTTATCTTTCAAAAATGTCAAATAAATAAGTTTGCAAAAAAGATAATTTAACTAAATACAAATTTAAACTTACTTTGCTAAAGGCATACCACTAGACATATATATTCTCTATGCACAAGAAAATGTTGTCCTCATTTCCTGAACAGGCGGTGCTGGAAGGTATATGGCCCACAGCCTTCAACCAGGGTCGTGTCCTGTGGCGCAAACTTCGCAACGTTGTTCTGGGAGTGGCCAAGTTCAAACGTACCGTCCGTCGTCGCAGTGTATCCACATTCTCCAGCAGTGAGTCAGACCAGATCTCTCGCACAAGCTATGACAGTTTTCTTGAGGACGATCGTGTGGACGCGCGTCACGAGCCCATCATGAAGTCAGAGGGTCATGTTGAGGTGCCGATGTTTGATGTCCCCAGGAAGACCAGCAATATCCCAGAGGAAGTGGAGAGTAAGGATTTAGCAGCTACTACTTGTGTGGTTGTTTGATTTCACTATGGTGGTGGCCAGGCTTTCTCTAACACACACACACACACACATACAGTCAGCCTTGTACATTTAAGAAAGCTTATTTAGGTACCATTGTTATCCCCCGCCATAGGCACAGGGATATTGTTTTGGCGTTGTCTGTCGGTCTGTCTTTCCATCCGTCCGTCCGGAGCCATATCTTGGAAGTGCTTTTGCAGATTTCATTGAAACTTGGTATGAGTATATATATGGATAAGAGGATGATGCACGCCAAATGGCATTGTACACCATCTGTTAATAACGGAGTTATGGCCCTTTGTATCTTGCTTTTTTGAGTGTCAAATATAACACTTTTGTGTCCAGAAGCATATTGGCGGGGGATGTCAATTCAACAAATTTGCTTGTTGTTTTGGTTTTCCAGATTATAGATCAAGCAGTCTTGTTTGCCATTAAAGTGCATACAATTTACTCTGCATATTTATTGTAATGCAAATGACTGTATGTGTTTGAGTTTTGTTAAACAGAATTTGTATAATTCACATTTGTTCTTTTCTTGCTTTATCAAATTCAGAGGGTGCATTAGAACTGTTTTACTGACAAATATGAGATCAGTGTTTTGGGGGTATACATGTGTCTCAATAACTATTGAATGTGTCTATTGATGTAATCAGATACCCTTGATTTGAAAATAAAGGTCAGCAATTCAATAATTCATATATTTATGTGGAAAGCTTTAAAGTTCTTTTTTGGATCTTGTTGAATAAATGTACATTGAAGACATGTGTTAATAATGAAATGAAATTACTGTAATTAATCTTTAACTTTCGGGGAGATTCTTGAAACCTTCTTAATTAAACATTACTGTGTTAACATAGAGGTGAACACAATATGAAATTGTTAGTAGACAAATTCATAATTTAAAAGTTTTTTTTTTTATATTAAGCCAAGTATTTTTGGAATTTGACAATTTTGATGGAAATCTTTTAAAGGGGGGCTAATCATTCAAGGAAAGAAGAAAAACATGTTTAAAAATTGCATGCATAATCAGCACTTTGCACTGTTTAATTGCTAATTTGTATTTAAATATCTGCAAATATCAAATGTGAGGGATAAGTGAAAGGAAAATCTTGGAATTTCATGTCAGAATTTTACCCTTAGAGGGCAATGTCAGAATGCAGCCTCTTCCCAGTTTGACCACTTGCATTGTAATCTCTGCACCCTCCACCTCTCACCCCTCCTGTCTAGGAGCTGCGTCGGACAGGGGCTATAACTCCATGACTCTGGAAGAAGCCAAGACTTTCTCTGAAATAATCGACACCGAACATAGGGAGTCCAAAGATAAGGAGTCCAAGTTCCGCAGGGATCTGAAAAATGTGCTTAGTTTCAGTTTTAGGCGAAAGAATAAAAAGAGTGAGTCCGAAATACTGGAGGAGTCTAAAGGTAAATACAGAGTTGTTGTTCATAGTACCATTCGTTTTTCAAGGTTTTCTTAGAAAGCTAGAAAATGTATTATGAGTTCGGTAGAAAGCAGTTGGAGTGGATGCAAGTAATTAACATCTTGTAAGACGTATCAATTTGTTTAAGGGTATTTTTTTCAAGTCTTGATCTTATAAATTTTCCGCTTTGTAATGTTATAGTATCTGTTTCTATTAAACATAATTCATGTTTTAACATTTGAGTCAATCTATGGGAAAACTGGGCTAAATGCATGTGGGTAAAGTGTCATCCCAGATCTGTAGACTGCACAAAATATAGTATAGACGGAAAGACTCGTCCTTGATATGCTTTAATGGACTGCGCAGGCCACTCTGAGACGACACTTAATGCCTATTCATTATGCTCAGTTTCACCAGAGTGTGCTTCACCTATTTGTTTGGTTTGTGTTGACTTTTAACAGTTGGTTAAAAATTGTTGAGACCACTAACAATTGGCACCTTAAAAATTCATCCATTTTGGTTGTATTCATCTTAAACTAGATATGTTTAATTAACATTATTAAATAGTGAATATTAAAAAAAAAAGAGTTTATAATAGCATTAAATCAATTCATGATGGATATTATAATCTTCTCACAACCACATGGTCAAGAAGACAAGTTTTATTGCATACAAGCATTTTTATCACATTCTATAAAATACATAGTTAAAAATTAAATAGCTCGGAATTATGAAAACTGTTAAAATGTTTAAGTGATGCAAATCAGGTGACAAGCTTACAGTGACCTCACTGTAAAGCCTAATTTGCTAAATTATAAATTATTTACAGTCTGTTAATTGTGTTAAATGTGAGTCTCAAAACATGGATTTAAATAATATGTAGGAAACAAGACCTAAAGTTGCATTCCAGAATTGTAGGATTTCGTCCATTTCGACACACATGATTATTTTTAAGTTTTAAAGCGCAAAAAGATGGATTTATAACTTGACACCACCCGATATATTGTAATTGGCATAGATAAAATATGTTTCTTATTTATACTTAAATTTACCATGCCAAATAAGGTGTGTGGCTTTAATTAAATCCTAGCCATGTAGTTGTCATATTTTATAACAGTTTTAATCCATACATTTGTGAATGCAATTTTGATGAGAATTCATTCCATAAGCAGTTGATATTTACCACTTTAAATTTAATTCTGAACATATTCTCTTAATTGTTAAACAGTAATAACTTACAACATTTTGAAATCTGAAAAAAAGTGTTAACCCATTTATGCCTAGCGTCTAGAAAAAAGGCCTTGGCAAACAGCGTAGACCCTGATAAGACGCCGCATCATGCGGCGTCTCATCAGGGTCTGCGCTGTTTGCTAAAAGGAATTTCTGTAAGAAATATTCTAAATATAGAAATAAATATACTAGACATCCCTAATTTTGGAAATAAATTGATCCAATTTAGAAGGATGGGAGAGTCCACTAGGCATAAATGGGCTTACTACCAATGTGTTTAGAATAGGGGTTGTTTGTTGTCAATTACTTCTGTTCCTTTCAGCCCTCTATATATTAAATTGCTGTGATTTCAGCGGACCTGGACGATGTCTCAGAAAAGGGTTCTGCAGCAGAGAAGTTCCAGTTACCAGCCCACAGCATTGTGAGACAGTCCTCCATTCCTGGAAACACCACCTCCCCGGACATGTACTGTATGTATTCTCCAGTCTGTTCTTATTGTTTAGGGAAATGTCAAGATAAATATAGTGGGTCTTGGGCCAGCTAGCTAAGTTGTAGATTACTGGACTAAGAATTGTTAAGCACAGGTTCAACCCTTGGGCCATCCACATACCCGGTAACTTGTGTGGGCATGGATCATGAACTCCTTTCTTTGGTTATTCTCCCCACTACCTTTGTTTCAAGTAGGCAATTTTTATGTCCCCCACCACTGTAGTGGGGGACATACTGTTTTGCCCTGTCTGTTGGTTTGTGTGTGTGTTTGTTTGCCCCAACTTTAACATTTGCAATAACTTTTGCAATATTCAAGATAGCAACTTGATATTTGGCATGCATGTGTATATTATGGAGCTGAACATTTTGAGTGGTGAAAGGTCAAGGTCATCCTTCAAGGTCAAATATATGGGTCAAAATTGCTCATTTAATTAATACTTTTGCAATATTGAAGATATCAACTTGATATTTGGCATGCATGTGTATCTCATGGAGCTGCACATTTTGAGTGGTGAAAGGTCAAGGTCATCCTTCAAGGTCAAAGGTCAAGTATATAGCTTCAAAGCGGCGCAAAAGGGGACATAGTGTTTCTGACAAACACATATCTTGTTAGTTACTGTCATAACACAGGGGTGTGATTTTTCCTCTATTCAGCTAATTTCCTCCATTTCAGTGTTGAACTAATTTTACAAATAGTTGAAAACTTTGCTATATGTATATGGAAACGAAGAGTTAAGATGAACCTTGTAAGGGGGGTAGGGCATTTTCCTCCCCTGAGCAGTTTCTTAAATCACACTCCTGCATAAGTATGTGCACAAATCGCTGGTAAAACAGCGAACACAGGAAAGGTGTCCGTTGGTTTACTGACCGTTGTGAAATGACTTAAATACTGTTGAAAGCAGCAAACAACCCAACTGAACAAACAAACAATCAAACATTAGGTGGCTGTGCCTTTTCCTCTTTTCTTTCCATGTGTTGCCTTTGTGCACTGGTCAACTCAGGAAGACTTTTTTAAATTGTATAATGGCAATAGAAAAGACTATGATTAAGGGTGCATGTGTTAGACAGAAATTTCATGGATGTAGAAAGTTATACGAAAATGTAATAAGACTGGTCCATCATTCTTTCCTCCCTTTTTAACACCATCCTGTACATTTTCTAACCATTTTTTTTCCCTAGCTGTTTCTGTCACTCTCAATTATACCAAGTTATATGAGGGGTGCCCTTTTTAGCTCACCTGAGCTGTGCTCATGGTGAGCTTTTGTGATCGCCTTTTGTCCGTCGTGCGGCGTGCGCCGTCAACATTTGCCTGGTGAACACTCCAGAGGCCACATTTATTGTCCGATCTTCATGAAACTTGGTCAGAACATTTGTCCCATTGATACCTCGACTGAGTTCGAAACTGGGTCATGCTGGGTCAGAAACTAGGTCACTAGGTCAAAAAAAAGAAAAACCTTGTGAACACTGTAGAAGTAACATTTGATGCCCAATCTTCATGTAACTGTGTTAAAATGTTTGTCTTAATGACATGTTGGTTGAGTTGAAAAATGGTTCCGGTCCGTTGAAATATATGGCGGCCAGGGGGCGGGGCAGTATTCCTTATATGTCTATATAGAAACCTTGTGAACACTCTAGAAGTCACAATTTTAGCCCAATCATAATGAAACTTTGTCAAAACATTGGTTTCATTGATATCTCGGACGAGTTCGAAAATGGTCCAGATCAGTGAAAAAACATGGCCGCCAGGGGGCAGGGCAGTTTTCCTTATATGGCTATAGTAAAACCTTGTTAACACTAGAGGCCACATTTATTGTCCAATTTTCATGAAATTTGGTCAGAAGATTGGTTTGTATGATATCTTGGATGAGTTCAAAAATGGTTACGTTTGCTTGAAAAACATGGCTGCTAAGGGGCGGGGCATTTTTCCTTGTATGGCTATATATGGCTTTAGTAAAACCTTTTGAACACTCTAGAGGCCACATTCATTGTCCAATCTTTATGAAAGTTGGTCAGAAGATTCATCCTTATAATATCTTGGACGAGTTCAAAAATGATGGCGGTTGGTTGAAAAACATGGCCACCACAGGGGCGGGGCATTTTTCCTTATATGGCTATATATGGCTATAGTCAAATCTTGTTAACACTCTACAGGCCACATTTATTGTCCGATCTTCATGAAACTTGTTCAGAAGATTCATCCCAATAATATCTTGGACAAGTTAAAAAATGATGCCAGTTGGTTGAAAAACATGGCCGCCAGGTGCGGGGCATTTTTCCTTATATGGTTATAGTAAAACCTTGTTAACACTCTAGGGGCCACATTTATTTTCCGATCTTCATGAAACTTGGTCAGAAGATTTGTCCCAATGATATCTTGGATGAGTTTGAAAATGGTAACCTTTGCTTGAAAAACATGGCTGCCATGGCGGGCATTTTTCCTTATATGGCTATATATGGCTTTAGTAAAATCTTGTTAACACTCTAGAGGCCACATTTATAGTCCGATCTTTATGAAACTTGGTGAGAAGATTCATCCCAATGATATCTTAGAAGGGTTCGAAAATGATGCCAGTTGGTTGAAAAACATGGCCACCAGGGGGCGGGGACATTTTCCTTATATGGCTTTAGTAAAACCTTGTTAACACTCTACAGAGTTCACATTTATTTTCCGTTCTTCATGAAACTTGGTCAGAAGATTCGTCCCAATGATATCTTGAATGAGTTTGAAAATGGTAACCTTTGCTTGAAAAACATGGCTGCCAAGGGGCGGGGCATTTTTCCTTATATGGCTATAGTCAAACCTTGTTAACACTCTAGAGGCCACATTTATTGTTCAATGTTCATGAAATATGGTCAGAAGATTTGTCTTATTGATATCTTGGATGAGTTAGAAAATGGTTATGTTTGCTTGAAAAACATGGCTGCAGAGGGGTGGGGCATTTTTAGCTCACCTGTCACGAAGTGACATGGTGAGCTTATGTGACCGTGTGATGTCCGGCGTCCGTATGTGCGTGCGTGCAACCGTCCGTCAACAATTTGTTTGTGTAGAAAGTAGAGGTCACAGTTTTCATCCAATCTTTATGAAATTTGGTCAGAATGTCTATCTTGATGAAATCTGGGTTGGGATTGTTTTGGGGTCATCTGGGGTCAAATACTAGGTCACTAGGTCAAAAACTAGGTCACATAATAGGTCAAATAATAGAAAAACCTTGTGTAGACAATAGAGGTCGCAGTTTTCATCCAATCTTTATGAAATTTTGTCAGAATGTTTATCTTGATGAAATCTGGGTTGGGATTGTATTTGGGTCATCTGGGGTCAAAAACTAGGTCACTAGGTAAAAAACTAGGTCAAATAATAGAAAACCTTGTGCAGACAATAGAGGTCGCAGTTTTCATCCAATCTTTATGAAATTTGGTCAGAATGTTTATCTTGATGAAATCTGCATTGGGATTGTATTTGGGTCATCTGAGGTCATAAACTAGGTCACTAGGTCAAATAATAGAAAAACTGTCCACAATTTGTATGTGTAGACAGTAGAGGTCAAAATTTTCATCCAATCTTTATGAAATTTGGTCAGAATGTTTATCTTGATGAAATCTGGCTTGGGATTGTATTTGGGTCATCTGGGGTCAAAAACTAGGTCACTAGGTCAAAAACTAGGTCACTAGGTCAAATAATAGAAAAAACTTGTACAGACAATAGAGGTCACAGTATTCATCCAATCTTTATGAAATTTGGTCAGAATGTTTATCTTGATGAAATCTTGGATGGGATTGTATTTGGGTCATCTGGGGTCAAAAACTAGGTCACTAGGTCAAATAATAGAAAAACCATGTGTAGACAATAGAGGTCACAGTTTTCAACCAATCTTTATAAAATTTGATCAGAATGTTTATCTTAATGAAATCTGGGGTGGGATTGTATTTGGGTCAACAGGGGTCAAAAACTAGGTCACTAGGTCAAATAATAGAAAAACCTAGTGTAGACAAGAGAGGTCACAGTTTTCATCTAATCTTTATGAAATTTGGTCAAAATGTTTATCTTGATGAAATCTGGGTTGGGATTGTATTTGGTAAGTCAGGTGAGCGATTCAGGGCCATTATGGCCCTCTTGTTCCTTATATGGCTATATATGGCTATAGTAAAATCTTGTTAACAATCTAGAGGCCACATTTATAGTCCGATCTTTATGAAAGTCGGTCAGAAGATTCATCCTAATAATATCTTGAACGAGTTCAAAAATGATGGCGGTTGGTTGAAAAACATGGCCACCACGGGGGCGGGGCATTTTTCCTTAAATGGCTTTGGTAAAACCATGTTAACACTCTAGGCGTCACATTTATTTTCCGATCATCATGAAACTTGGTCAGAAGATTTGCCCCAATGATATCTTGGATGAGTTCGAAAATAGTTTTGGGTGCTTTAAAAACATGGCCACCAGGGGGCAGGCATTTTTCCTTATATGGCTATATATGGCTTTAGTAAAACCTTGTTAAAACTCTAGAGGCCACATTTATTGTCCAATCTTCATGAAATTTGGTCAGAATATTGGTCTCAATGATATCTTTGATGAGTTAGAAAATAATTATGTTTGCTTGAAAAATATGGCTTCCGAGGGGCTGGGCATTGTTCCTTATATGGCTATAGTAAAATCTTGTTAACACTCTAGAGGCCACATTTACTGTCCGATCTTCATGAAACTTGGTCAGAAGATTCATCCCGATAATATCTTGGCTGGTTGGGTGAAAAACATGGCTGCCAGGGGGTGGGCATTTTTCCTTATATGGCTATAGTAAAACCTTGTTAACACTCTAGAGGCCACATTTATTTTCCAATTATCATGAAACTTGGTCAGAAGATTTGTCCCAATAATATCTTGTTATCTCAGGTGAGCGATTTTGGGCATTTCAAGCCCTCTTGTTACTTGTTTCTGATGGTTCCCTTGGTTTAAATGTCAAATGCGTTCTGAGTTTATTTAGTCAACTTTTGTTGGAAATATCTGTCTAAAAAAGTCACACCCTTGAATTTAAAGACAAAAAAGGTTATAATTAGTACTAGTACTATAGACATTATTGATTTTATTCATGTAAGTGTTTAAGTTATTGTGGTCAGTTGCTATGCTGCTTTCATAATATATTTTTCTCATCAGAATTTTCCTTGGAATACATTTTCTCTGGAATTGTAATAAGTCTTTAGCAGGATTTCAAAACAGTTTTCACAGGAATAATCCTGTTGGGACCCAGAACCCAACAATTTCAAAATATTCTGTTGATTCTGTACAAATATTGCCACCATTTCATTATATGGCTATCTTGAGAACTCTCAAAAAAATCTTCTCAAAACTTAGATGAAAATGTAATGAAAGATCCAGATCATAATATAATTTTGCCACCCTACTTGGTATATTTTTACTCACAGTCATTGACAAAGGAAGATGGAGATGACCGAGGCAATTATAAAATTTAAAATATGTAAGCATAAAAAACTCATGCATTTAAATGTTAAGATTATTCATAGATCAAGTTGTGCTCCTAACTCCCCCAATTCTTTTTCTGTGCACTGCTCTGAAATTTTCTTGACCCTGACATTTCCAAATCATGTCTCTACGTTTTCCTCTCCTCCACAACAGATGGTTCAGAGGCAGGTCTGCTGATGGTGAGTGAGAAGATGTTGTCTGGTTCCCTCCCCAAGAGCGTGGTACCAACCATTGGACATGTGGGCATCAACCAAGGCGACGAAAAACTAAGGAAACGTCACAGCAGTGCTGGAGACCATCATTATTTGAAAACAAGGTCAAACAGCTTGCTACCCCACTGGAAGATCAGGCATCCCAGTAGTGAGGAGAACAGGGTTAAGGGAAATGACCTTGCTAGTCTTGTAAGTTCTGGGGGTAAGGAAATGTTGTCAAAGACTATTGATAGCAATGTTGGCGTGATGACCAGCGAAATGCAAGAATTGTCGGAGGAAATAAAAGATAGTGGTGTTGGACTGGATGATAATGAGGTGATAAGTGAGGGGAATGAAGAGGGGGCTGAACTTGAGAAGGGAAGTGACGAGTGTGATAAGATAAGTGTCAAAAATGTGTCCAGTGAGGATTCTGGTATTTCGGATAGTGCATTGACAGGTTATGCCACTGAACAAAGGTTGGAGGGTATTGCTGAGATGAAAAGTCGGTCAGACAGCCTGAAGTCTGCCACATCTAGTCCTTTACATTCCATTGTGACGCCTGTGACTGAAAATGATCCTCTTGGATTATTTGTTGAACCAGTAGCAGTTCCAAAGCTTGACACAAAAAGTAGTTCTTCAAAACAAAGTTCGCCTGTAAAGGATCGGAAAGATTTTGTTCTGAAGAAACCTTTCCAAGATAGTTCAGACTTGGGTGGGTGCAATACATGTACCTTTCATACAGGTGGAATCACGGTCAGGGTAGACCAATCAGAACCTAGCAAACTGCTTACCCCAGTAGACTCCATAAAGCAGACTGTTTTTAAAATAGAAAGGACTAATAGTTTTCCTGGAAACTTAGGACAACCAAGTGTTCAAAGAGCAGAAAACAATGGTGTCAAATCTGAAGTCTCATCCCTTGGACGGTCTATAACATCATTGAACGAACCCAAAAGAGATCAGTTGTCTGGCACCCTGAAAACCGCTGGGTTATTCAGAAACAGGAGTTTTAGAAGCCATAAGGACAATATCAGTGGAATGCTCAAGTTTGCTACTGGTGCTGTGGCCAACAAACTCTCTGAGATCAAGTGGCTCACACCTACCAAACTGGGCTCCAATAACTCTCTGACTCCGTCGCATGATGAGGATTCAGAGGATGAATATAATCGTGGGAAAGCACGCAAGAAAGGCAGCTTAGATTTCCTGAATCGCAGTAATGATCAACTAGATTCATCAAGCATCAATGGTGTTCATGGTAAGTTATCTTGTGGGAGGGGCTGGAAAATCAGTTGTCTTTTTTATGCATACTGACATTTGAAACTGAGGCGGTACATTTTTATTTTCACTTAGATGTTGTATGATTAACAAAATACATCAAAAGACTATTTGCAGCGATTTTTTTGCGCAAACATACCAGTACCAGCCCAATTGTGAAAATTTTGCGCGAAAAACCCTGCAATTGGGAAAATACGCATTGTGAAGTCTTCATATTTGGAATTAGATTATTTGCTCCCAAATACCTTAAAATTGATAACGAAATGTTGTCAAGTTTTCAATATTATATTTACTTAGATTCAAGCTATTCAGTAGAGCTGCATAAGGAAACTAACTAAATGTTGCATTTTATTGATTAAAAAAATAAAAATACATTTTTTTGTTTTTTAGAAACCTTTATTTTTTTCTTAATAGCAATTGGGAAATTTGTAGTTGTTTCTAATTGGGAAAGTGCCGTTTTCCGGTACTTTATAAAGAAGGAAAAAAATTGCTGATATGAGCAAAATATTTTAACTTAAGTTTTGAAACTTATGAAGATGATCAGACTTTGCCAATCTATAAAAAGGTGGAACCAATGGCCTATAGGTAACTGTACAACTGTTAAACTCAAGACATATAAGATAGCCTAATTAGGGTGATAAAAGACATGCATAATTAGTAAATGTAGCTAACAAATAATTTGTGTTAAAACAAATTATTGAAATTTCATAGAATTTACACAGTATGTGTTGCACATGGGTAAAAAAGTGACATTTATACATTAATATTAATCAGATAGAACAGTTTCCCAATTAACACTCAAAATGTTCATGTACTTGGATTTTGATGGTTGATTTTATAGTAATCAGAAACCTGCCTATACATGCATGTCAAAACCATGATGGAACTTTGTGTATATTATAATAAATTAAAAAGACGCGCATCCGTGATCATAAGATTCAAAAGAAATGTTTTGAAAGTATTGGTACATGTACATTAAATTGGTATATAAGCTTACATTTTTTATGAGCAACATTGTATTTTGATAATTAAATATTTGCTGTATAAAAATACATGCATCTGCATTATTGGCAACTTTGTAATGTTTGGATGATATTTTTAACTTCTTTAGCATCATACTCCCGTAAGTATTCTCTTGGCAGTGGATGGAAGCTACTACATGTAGATGTGTGTGTGTGAGTGTGTTAAAGGGTGTGAACAGAGCTTTTCATAACAAAGTGCAATGTTTAAAACACACATGTAAACTTAAAAAGTTCTTTTAAAGTTCTCAAGCTATATTTCATAATTATAGCATTTTTATGTGACCAAACTCACAATGGAAGTTTTCTATTAAGCTTAATCATAATACTGCCACAAACACAATTATACTGGAGTCACCTTATTGTTTGGTTTGTTTGTTGGTTGCTCTGCTAGCATTTTGTATCCTTCGAAATACTTTTTAGCTCACCTGATTGCTCAGGTGAGCTTTTGTGACCGGTCTTAGTCCGTCGTCTGTCAGTCCATCCGTCCGTCCACATTTGTTCGTAAACACTCTAGAGGCCACATTTATTGTCCGATCTTCATGAAACTTGGTCAGAAGCTTTGTCCCAATGAAATCTCGGTCGAGTTGGAAACTGGGTTGCGCCGGGTCAAAAACTAGGTCACTAGGTCAAAAAAAAGAAAAAACTTGTTAACACTGTAGAATTCACATTTTATGCCCAATCTTCATGTAACTTTATTGTTTGTCTTAATGATATGTTGGTTGAGTTCAAAAGTGGTTCGGGTCTGTTGAAAAACATGGCCGCCAGTGGGCGGGGCAGTTTTCCTTATTTGGCTCTAGAGAAACCTTGTAAACACTCTAGAAGTCACATTTTTTGCCCAATCATCATGAAAATAGGTCAAAACATTGGTTTTATTGATATCTCGGACGAGTTTGAAAATGGTCCAGATCAGTAAAAAAACATGACTGCCAGTGGGCGGGGCATTTTTCTCTATATGTATATAGTGATAACATGTGAACACTCTAGAAGTCACATTTTTGGCGCTATTTTCATGAAATTTGGTCAGAACATTTGTTTCCTTGATATGAGAGTTGAGCTCAAAAATGGTTCTAGTCAGTTGAATAACATGGCTGCTGGGGGGGGGGCAGTTTTCCTTATTTAGCTATAGAGAAACCTTGTAAACACTATAAGTCACAATTTTTGCCCAATCATCATGAAAGTTGGTCAAAACATTGGTTTTATTGATATCTCCAGGGCCCTCAATCTATCATATCTGCCGCCGAATTTCGGCGGCAGTCCCCCACCTGAAAAGTATACTTTTTTACCCTTTTGGGGGCAAAAAATTCCCCCTAAAAAAAAAAAAAAAATTTTTTATTTTTTATTTTTTTAATAGAAAGATGTGTCTCATAATTATTATATCTCAATTCTATTTCAATTTAATTTTTTAAAACATACTAAATTATGAAAAATGCAATGAATATAGTGCAAACATGTACAAATGAAATAATGAGAGAGTAAGTAAAAAATTCCCCCAAAAAGGGAAACGCCGCGAAAATTCCCCCTCCTAAATGCTGCAGACCCCTTCCCCCAAAGTAGTGTGAGGGCCCTGATCTCGAACGAGTTTGAAAATGGTCCAGATCGGTGAAAAAACATGGCCGCAAGTGAGGTTTTAGGATTGGTCTTTGTCCGCCGTCCGCCCGTCCACATGCGTTTGGTTTGTAAACACTCTAGCATTCACATTTCTCAAGCATTCTTTATCAAAGTTGCTGAAAGATCTCAGTCAAGTTTGATAATGAGCAAAATCACATAATTAATGCCATAATTATTGCCTTTAGATTGTCCAAATTTTCATTATATTAAACAAAATCCTTGTAAACACTCTAGTAGAAGTCCAAATTTTGTTTCAGATTTTATGAATCTTGGTCATAATATTTATTTTTGTAAGCAAAGTTTGATGTTTGGTAAGGGGGGTCAACTCAAAATATAGGTCAGCAGGTCAAATCTAACGAACACAAAAACACTCCATACGCCAGAGTTTTGGTTCAATAATGATGAAACTTGGACAGGATGTTTGTCTGGACAATATCTAGGTCAAGTTTGACGTTTGGTTAAGATTGAATGAACCGACTCCTCTCAGGTTTGTGAACTAGGGCCAACTTGGCCCTCTTGTTCAATTTTTGGTCAGATTAAGATGAAAATTTCTCATGCATTGAGAATGTATTGAAAATGAGTTTTATTGTGAAAACTTTTAACCATGTTATAATATACTTAATGGCTGACTTAATGCCATATTTGACAAACCAATTGTTGAGACTTCTTTTTTACACCTTAGATGAAAAAGAGCACTTAGTGCAAAACATGATTTTTGCCTTGCTCAGATTAAATAGGACTGGCTGGCAACCTATTTGGATATATTAACATTTCCTGGAATTGATCTTTTCTATTTGCTTCAATATACTTGATAAAAATTGCTAATTCCTGACTATCTGTCAACTTTAAAATGGCCGACAGACTGCCGTCTTGGATAAAACTTTGACTGTTGAACTACTACTTAAATGTTTGTTGAAAAATTGAAACTTCTCACACTACATGTAGATATTTGCTCGTTTTCAAGATGGCTTACTTTAGGTAATGTTTCATGTGTTACATTTTTTAAGGGACAAATTTCCATAAAACTTCGTTTAGTCCATTAACATTTGAACTGTTCTTGTACACCATTCTGCAGATGTTCATTAACCTTCATGTGTGTCTTTTTTTAATAATATTTAAAATGGCTAACTAGTGGTTTTAATTGTTTAAAGGTTGTCGTTCTCAAAAGTATCCTTTAGGCAGGCTTTTTAGGATTTGAAATACCGGTAACTTGGCATAAATGTTAACCTATTTGAGACATTAAGTCATTTGCAAGAACCACATGGTCACCTTCAAGGTCAAGGTCAGGCTTTGACTTTGTAGGTCAATAGGGAGCTTATTGTAAAACCATTAAAACCTCTTTGTCAAAGCAGTATGTAGGGGTATTTATGTTTTTAACCAGGTTTTCCGAAGGAAAAAACTGGTTATTAGATTGGCGAATGCGGGCGGGCTGGCTGGCTGGCTGGCTGGCGGGCTGGCTGGCGGGCTGGCGGAATAAGCTTGTCCGGGCCATAACTATGTCGTTCATTGTCAGATTTTAAAATCATTTGGCACATTTGTTCACCATCATTGGACGGTGTGTCGCGCGAAATAATTACGTCAATATCTCCAAGGTCAAGGTCACACTTTGAGTTCAAAGGTCAAAAATGGCCATAAATGAGCTTGTCCGAGCCATAACTATGTCGTTCATCGTCAGATTTTAAAATCATTTGGCACATTTGTTCACCATCATTGGACGGTGTGTCGCGCGAAATAATTACGTCGATATCTCCAAGGTCAAGGTCACACTTTGAGTTCAAAGGTCAAAAATGGCCATAAATGAGCTTGTCCTGGCCATAACTATGTCATTCATTGTGAGATTTTAAAATCATTTGGCACATTTGTTCACCATTATGGGACGGTGTGTCCCACGAAAGAATCACGTCAATATCTCCAATGTCAAGGTCGCCACGACTAAAAATAGATTAAAAAAAAAAAAAAAAACTTACAAAGGGGGTTAATTTTTTTTGGTCATTTCAAAAGTTCAGTTTGAGTTTTCTCCCTTTATCAGATTTTTTTTTCACAATGAAAACCTGGTTTTGTGACAATTTTGTCCCTTGTTTACTAATAGATCATAATAGATAAATTATAAATCACTTTAAAGAACATTCCTTCTAACGTTAGGCTATTGTCATTCTGTCTTGGCTACTGTGCTGCAGTAGATGTTGATTTGTCAATATATATTTTTATGTCATAATATTTTGGTATTTGAACTCAAGAATAACCAAATGATGATACAATTTAAATGTTGAGGCATGCCTGGGAAAAAGCACAAGGTTGCATCGGTGTCAAGTTTTGTCCTGGGTCAGTCCCATCATTCTGTGGCCTTGTTGTTCAAACAGTTAACGTTAAGTCCAAGCTGAACATGTTTCCACACATACATTTTATAAGCCTTGGTACTCAATGAAGTATTAACTGGTTCTACTGACTAGCCGTCATACAGGTGATCATATCACTTCAATATTTTTTTCTCCAAACACGAATCATTGTTAATTTTACTAACAATTAAAATTTGGTGAATTGTGGTACATTTTGCCAGCAGTGGATTTATGGTTAGAAGTGACATTTTTCAATCAGAAAATACCATGAAAAAAGGGTGCACCGTCTAATCTTGTACTACACATTTCCCAGATGTATTAAGTCCTGTTTTCCTGTGACATGCCTTTATGAACAGCGTCATGCAGAGAAGGTCTCATTCCATACTCAGCCAGCATAGCCTCAGACCAGCCTCAAAATGCAGCAGTCTGGTTAGGAGCTTCCCTGTCCACCATAAGGTCTCATAAGCTTAGCTATGCTGGCCGAATATGGCACAAGACCTACTTTCGCATGATGCGGCTCATGTTAGGAAGTCATCTTTTACTCCACTGTTTCAAAACAACAATGCACATCCCTGTTATTTACCAGGCAAATCACTTCCATGGAATAAAAATAATACAATTCTTTTAGGAAATTCACTATGTTATTTATTATGTTTATTTATTGTTTTATTAACAACACTGACGTTTTTACTACATAACCGATCTCTGTTCTTAATAACAAAAGACATGAAATTATCAACCTGAAATGTAAAAGAATTCGAGTTACGTGTCAACTTTTTTAGAGGACATGTTAAGCTGAAAATTTATATAAAAACATTTAGATATATGAACAAGCAAAGGATAAAACATAAATGTTTTTTTCCAAACCATAGCATGTTTTTGTAAAGGTGGGAACAGAATGATTAAATAAGGGCAAATTATGATTTGTGATCACTAGTCCTCTGGGGCGAGTAGCGTTTTTGGAATGTTATACACCTGAAGTCTGAAAAAGAATTGGATTTACTTAAATAATGTGCAGCAAATCTAAAATTAATATGTTTCAAGCATTCTCATTAGTCTAAATGTATAGTGGAGACAACATACTGGTCATGTACGTAATTCCGGCCACTTTTGGGACTATTTAAGAAAAATCTTTAGTGTTAGGCAACTGGTTGAAACTAAACTTCACATATATAATCCTGGGTTCAAAACTCACCTAGCATGAAAATTTTAATAGAATTAGATCGGTGAATGTTACTTAATGAACAGAAAATGATGACATGTAAACTATGCATTTTCGTAGGTTAAATGTACCTAAAAAATCGGCCACTTTTCAGTTTGATCTGCAGATAAAATTACAAAGCAATATCTTTTGACAAATGTCCTCAATTTCAGAGTATTAATCAATGTTTAAACTATTAAAATTTTTGACTTGAAATTTAAAATAAATGAGAAATTATTATACCAGTTACTCCCCCTACCTATTTTAATAAATATAAACAATGGGAAACTGCTTATTCATTAAAAAATATTTGTTTTTAATGCGTTTAATAACTTTTTTCAAACATAGCTAAAAAAGTAAACACATTTTGTTTGAAAAGTTGACTTCAGTGTTGATTATTAGTAAACGCTTATATATAATATTAAAACATGTAATCTAGTAATATTCTTATAAAGGGAGGTAATTCATATATTAAAAATTTATATTTAGGTTCTGATTTGTATGTTTTGAATATAAGTTTTTGTACAATTAATTGGTAAAACTTTAATTAAAGTTTATTAGATTGAATAAAAATAATTTTATCAAATATATTTGTTTCTTATATGAATATAATTGTTGCAACTCATGATGACATCACTTTCCCCATGAGCCAAATATGTCCTGCTATATTTGTGACATTATAACACAAAAGTTTACAGTGATATGGTTCCTACATTTGCAAAATATTGAGAGTGGGGATGGTTTTCATGTTGATTTTTTTAAATAAAAACAAAATATGTGCGTTAAGATCATGAAAATGATTTTACACAGGTGGCCGATTTTTTACGTACAGGCCGGAATTACGTACATGACCAGTAAGAGACATACCTTTTGTAGCCTGGAAACTGGTAGGTTCGGACACTTTAATTATACGACTGGCGCATGCGTATTGACATTAAGCGAAAAGTAGCAAAAAAGTGCAGGATTATTGAAATATGAACAGTAAACAAACTAACAACAACATGAAATTTCGTCAGAACAATCCGAAAACATTTACTTACTCAAAATAGAGAATGACCCATTTGACCTCTCTGTGCCGCTTGGGCGCACCGGTAGGTTCGGACACCCGGATGTTGTGAAGTTGCATGAGGCTCTCGAAGGGGGATTTACATTGATTTTTAGTGCAACGGTATAAGGAGAGTGTCTTCTTCATTTTAAAACAATTAACATGCCAAAATGGGCTCAAACGAATAATAAATAGGTACAATTGTGATATAACCATGAAGAAATAAATATAACGTCAGTAACGTTTCGACGGGCTCAATTGCAAATGACGTTTACAATTCGAGCTGATAAAACGGACTAGTATCCTTTTCGATCGAGACCCCGTGTCGTAAAATAAATTTTAACTGTATCTAACTTCCCTTATCCTGCTTATATATATATATATATATATATATATATATATATTCACACATAAGGCAAGTTACGGGGTCTCTGATTTAGAAATAGGTTATGGGGTTCCCACATAAAAAACCTGTATCTCCATACCCTTTTTTATCCGATATTAACACGAATTAAGGTATATAAGGGTACCTTATATATTGTTATTTATGAACACGCCATTTATTTAACGTCTTATACAAGGAATATATATAGCGAACTTATTTGCGAGGTATATACAATTTCAATTTCAGACGTGATTGTGGTTTTCGATTTAAGACCTTATTGTGAGATTTGATTGCATTACCTCCCCTACACCCCCCTCATAGTAATTAAAGGAGCCTAGAATGCGGGGTTGTATATAGACCCCGTTTTTTATATTGACCTCGTAAGTACAGTCTGAAAACTACCGAGACCGCGTAACTGGCACTATATATTGGTATATATATATATATATATATATATATATATATATATATATATATATATAATTTGAAACGACAATATCCTTTTCAGATTTTACACAGCAAAAATTTAAAAATGATAACAGTACGGATATGTGTATGGTTTTGCCGTCAATCACAACTATACACACATCCCTTCCGACTTGGTGTTTTTAAGATTGGTACTTATGTTTCTCGTTTAAAAGACTACGCACGATTATATAAATGTTAAGACGAGAACAATATGAAAAGCATGATAAGGGAGAACACGTAACGCAATAATTAATTAACTAAACACAGTGGGGACACAAAAACGTGTCTCCTCTCCTTATGACTCGTTTCTCGTGACAAAAAGATAGATGCACACAATGACTGCATTTATCGCAATAGGCCCAATTAACAATTTTAAGATAAGGATTTTTTTCCGATGGTGGGTAAAAACTCTTACATACACAGCAAACCTCAGAGTCTTCATCGGAAATGTCATTATCGCTTAAAGCAATTTCAATGGAGTTGTTGTGAATTCCACTTGTCGATGGTTGGGGACTCTTCGGATTCGTTGCAGTTGTGCCAGTACGGGTTTCTTTTGCATGCTCGTATTCGTACAGCTGTTGCAAGAAAGTGGCCTCGGTTATTTGTTTTCCACTGGGTTTAGGTTTCAATATGGCCTTTTTGCAAGTGCATTTGGATACTTGAACACCTGTCTTTGGTGACATAGGGCTAGAACTTCTACGGTTGTACTTGTCTTCGAAGTATTTATCAACTGCCTCTTTACCAGTTTTCATTGCAATCACCTTCTGTAAGGGCGTGTCTTCCCTGAAAGTCTCACATGGGAACAATTTTTCAGCCTGAATCTCCTGTTGGTTAAAGGGGTATATTCCCGTCTTTCTAAAGGCCGATACAATATTTAAGGGACTCATTGCATGCAAATATGCCGTGCACGCAATTTCTGCCATGTCGTATTTGGTGACTGATCTACCCATATGCCTATGCATAAATGCAGCGCATTCCCTGTAATAATGACCTTTAAAGGGGCCAAAAATAGCTACGTCCAATGGCTGCAATATGTGTGATGTATGAGCAGGTAATACAAATAAGATAATATTTTTTGAAATGGCCCATTCAATAAGATCAGTGGATGTGTGAGAACTATGCCCATCAAAAAGAAGCAATATCGGTTGCTTGTCATTCTCTCCACGTCGGACGTTCGGAATGAAATGCTGCTCAAGATAAATTTTTAAAACGTTACTGTTTGACCACCCAGAGTCGGACATACAAAATCTTGAACCCGGAGAGCTACCTTTCATAAGCTCGGGATTCTCCCGTTTCCCTTTAAAAACAAAGAAAGGTGGAACGTGATTGCCCATAGCATTTGCGCACCCAATTACGGTAGTTGTTGTTGATCTCGGGGATGTAACTGACTGCGCCTTTTCACAGGTGGGGGCAATAATGTTAAGGGGGCGATGTTCTGGCTGGATACCGGTCTCATCTAAATTGTAAATGCACTCTGGCTTGTTTAATAAGTCATACTTTTTTAATGTTTCTTCAAGATTTTTGAAATAATGATCCACCGATTCCGGAGTTGCATACTTCGCACGGTAAGATTCCAATGCACTTGGGCGAACAGATGACAGGCGTGTTTTCCATCTCTGTAAAAATCCCGAGACCCAGTCGTTGCTTAAAGGCTTATTCTTTCCCCGTTTACCAAGGCTAAAGGCTAAATCCCCAGCCAAATCTTTGAGTCGACTTCTAGTGGCCCCATATCCGAGCTGTGCCAGTGACTCTAAATACTCCACTAACCTCAATTCCTCCTCTTGGTTAAAGAGTGTCTCCTTGGTTACTGTACCACTTATCCGTCCCGATACTCTATCAGCAAGGGTGGCCCGTGGCACACAAAATTGTGCTGCGGCTCTCCGCACCGACAATCCCTTTTGGACAGCTTCGACAGCCAGAACAAGTGCCTCTTTTCTGTATCCCCTGTATTTACCATGATATTTCGATGCTTTCGGCTAAAAGAAAGGGTAATACATAGTACAAGATATCCATTAAAATATTATATCAAACTTTACTACTATACTAATTGACCGCTAATTGAAAACCAGATGACGTTATTTGCAACATAAAATTTACACGCATAAAACTTCCCCATACGGGGCCTCTATTTATTTAAAGCGCCTATTGGTTGTGACGTATAATCATAATATTATGATTGTCTCCCTTTGCTGAATTCCCTGTCGGATATAAGACAGACGATTTTTGTTGATTTCTTGATAAATTTGTGAGTTTCGCCATGGAGACCGTTGATAAATAGGTTCGTTTTATGTTTTTCTTACACAAACTGTTTAATTCTTACCTGTTTATGGCGCATTTTGCTGATTTTTCTTACTGGAATACGACAGTGTGTCTTCTTGTCAAAATATTGTCAGAAGATTGGCTCGCGACGTCGCGTTTATACCTTCGATTTTACGTCATTTTTAAAACGTCCGAACCTACCGGACTGTCCGAAGCTACCAGTATAGAGGCTAATAAGAAAGGACCTCTTCACAAAATCTTGCACACACCCTTGTGCTGGTATATTTCAGAGAGTGCTCCAAGTGGCCCATCATTCATGGAGCGTATGGACAGGGAGTGTGAGGCGGAGTGTGACAGCGTGTTGGCACTGCAGCCAGACTGTGAGCAGCAGGAGGTGGTGGTGGAGGCTGAGATGAGTAGCTGCTGTCGGTGCACGCGCTGTCACTGCCTGCTGTATGATGAGGAGATCATGGCCGGATGGAACGCAGATGACTCCAACCTCAATACAGCGTATGTCATCATCGTGTTGTGTTCATTGTGTGCTTTATGACAAAATCACTGCCAGAGCATGGGGCCTGCTCCTCATGGCACTTTCCCATCAGATGTTTCTCTATTTAATATGCTTTAAGATCTTCAAGACCAGTCATAAGCCCCAAGTAAAGCTGTGACCTCTCGGCATTTTCTTGTGTATACTATTTATATAGGAGTCTGATGGTGCTCTATTGGCATTTTCTTGTGTATACTATTGATATATGAGTCTCATTTTGAGAAAACTGGGCTAAATGCATGTGCCTAAAGTGTCGCTTAGAAGAGACCTTCTTTGAACAAAAACATTCATAAAAGCAGAAAGTATTGCCTCTGATTAGCCTATTGGGACTGCACAATTCTAATCTGGGACAACACTATACCCATGCCATTGGCCCAGTTTTACCAAATCAAGGCATATATATATCCAGACTTATCCTGACTGCTTTCAGGTGTGTTTTCTGCAACCAAAAGATAGTGCCTCATTTGCTTATTTACATCAAGGTAAGTTCTTATTCAAGTACTGCAACAATTTACCAAAATGGTATATTTTTATTGCTATAAATACATTTGTCATTTTTTTTGTAGGTGGTTTATGAGTTTATAATTTATGAGGGTGCTAGAGAGTTTGTTTTTCGGTCAGTCTGTTGATAATTCTTCGTTCGATAATCCAAGAATATTTAACTGTTGTGAATCCAGTCAAAAAAGTATGTAAGAACATGTCGAGTAGTAATTATACCCTTTGCAAACAAAGTTTTAGGGGGTATAAAGGAGTCATGCTTTCTGTTGTTACACACTCTTGAGCTATGCCCCCCTCTATAAATCAATTTTTCTTTTATTTTGCATAATGTTTGTTCCTCTTTTTTAGGACCACAGGAAACGAAAAGAAGCCAAGATTGCAGAAGAGGAGAAAATAAATGATGAGCTACTGATAGACTTTCATGAGAAGAATCCATCACATACCTCGTACGGCAAGGATGCAAACCTCTGTCCAAGGGAGGACACAAACCAACACTTCATGTTTCCAGACGATGAGGGAACCGGCGACGACCCATGGGTACGCCACCCCAGCGCTGAGCCTTCCCGTGCCACACAGCCCCCCCCTGATGATACAAGCCCAGAGAGCCCAGAACACGGGCCAACACTGTCCCAGATGGGCCGCATGGGTCACCGGCGCACGACCAGCGAGTGCCTCACCAGTGCTACTAACTATAGCTGCTCTATGGACTCCCTGGAGAACTGTGGAGGGGATGGCAGGAACATTCGCTCCCCGCTCAGTATATCCATGGGAAGCGATGATGCAGAGGGACACACTGTTCTTACACCAGAGCGAAGGAGGGCTATGTTTGAGGGGTGAGTTGGGAGTCTTTGATGTGAGCGCATTACTATGGGATTGATTGAGAGAAGGAGTGCAATGTTTGATGGGTGAGTTGGGGGTCTTTCAAGTGAGCAGATTGCCATGGGATTGATTGAGAGAAGGAGGGCAATATTTGTTGGGTGAGTTGGGGGGGGGGGGTCTTTGAAGTGAGCACATTGCCATGGGATTGATTGAGAGAAGGAGGGCAATATTTGATGGGTGAGTTGGGGGTCTTTGAAGTGAGCTCATTGCCATGGGAACGATTGAGAGATGGAGGACAATGTTTGATGGGTGAGTTGGGGGGTCTTTGAAGTGAGCATATTGCCATGGGATTGATTGAGAGAAGGAGGGCAATATTTGATGGGTGAGTTGGGGTGGGGGTCTTTGAAGTGAGCACATTGCCATGGGATTGATTGAGAGAAGGAGGGCAATATTTGATGGGTGAGTTGGGGGGTCTTTGAAGTGAGCACATTGCCATGGGATTGATTGAGAAGAAGGCAATTTTTGATAGAAGACTTTGAGTCTTTAAAGTGAGCACATTACTATGGGATATAATGAGGTGAGGAGGGCAATGTTTGATGTGTGAGTTATATCAGGTGGTTCTGTATCTCCAGAGCCCTGTCCTCCATGGAGCCTGTGTCTGTGCCCTACCTGAGTCCAATAGTGCTGAGGAAGAGTCTTGAGAGCATTATAGAGAGTGAGGGCAACACTGTGCTGTCCAGAGACACCTTCCTTGACGACCACCCCATCATCTACTGGAACTTGGTATTGTGTATAGTATATTATAATCTGTGATCCTGGTTGCTTGAACTTAGTATAGTTTATAGTATATTATATCCAATCTGTGATCCTGATTGCTTGAACTTAGTATAGTGTATAGTATATTATATCCAATCTTCGATCCTGGTTGCTTGAACTTAGTATAGTTTATAGTATATTATATCCAATCAGTGATCCTGATTGCTTGAACTTAGTATAGTGTATAGTATATTATATCCAATCTGTGATCCTGGTTGATGGAACTTGGTATAGTGTAAAGTATATTATATCCAATCTGTGATCCTGGTTGATTGAACTTGGTATAGTGTATAGTATATTATATCCAATCTGTGATCCTGGTTGATGGAACTTGGTATAGTGTATGGTATATTATATCCAATCTGTGATCCTGGTTACTCTGGGTTCCCAAAGGAAATCTTTATTTTTAATCCTAACTTATCATACAGTATTATCCAGAATATAAGAAGCACCCTTATATAAGACACAATCCCTAATTTCCATTATTTTTAGAATTGTTTCTGCCTACAAGACACATTTTTATATAAGACACAAATAAACTATGATGACATATTCCAATGTATGCATTTACGGATGTTAATCAATGACGTATTTAATTTGCTCTGATGTTTGATTTTATATCAATAATGCTTGTTCAAAGTATGGTTCTTCAACATCTGTCATCTCACAGTTGAAAACTATTTGTCTAATTCCAGGTAATTATTATAAGGATAACCAAAAAGATTGTCACAACAATGCGAGTTCAGCAATCAGTCAAGAGACTTGCTGAGCGTGTTTTAACAATACCCAACACTATCGCATTTTGTCTGGAATTTTAGTTAACACAAATTCTGTTCAATAATATACAATACAATAACTATGTAACCAATGCTGTTGTGAACTTAAATTGTGTCATGAAAACAGAAATGCAAAGTACCAGTAAGGGGTATTACTCTTGCATTTATGAAATTTGACTTAAAAATTTGATTTTTTTTATAAGACCCACTTCACGTTTAGCTGCATAAAGTTGCGTCTTGTATTCTGGAAAATACTGTAGTTGTATTAAAAAAAGCAAATTGTCTGTATGAAATACAATGATTTTAACTAACATATTGAATATTTTTTTATTTGAACAATATTAAGTTATTAAAGGCCATTCCGCTAAGACATTTTATGAAATTTGTGAGTATAGGCCTTTTTATGGGCCCTTTTATGTTTCCCTCATGCGTTAGTTTACCTCTTAACTTTATATGCTAATGATTGACTATTTTGTTCATGAGATTAATTCTTCTGATATTTGTTCAAATTTGACAATTAATGTTCTTGAGATTCAACACAAATCAGTATGATTTGTAAAGTTGTAGAGTGTTCTGTATTTCCAAACCACTTATGTGTCTGTCAAAAATTAAGAGACTATACACAATTGATATAAGTCCAGCAATGTTTAAGTATAATGTTGTCTTGATTCCTATACTATTTCCATGTCTATGCAGCTTTGGTACTGCAAGCGTATCGGTGTATCCAATCATCTGCCTGGCTTCCTACTGACCGCTAAGGCGTACAACCCAAGGCTTGGGGCTGACGATTCCGGCGTGTTCGGGCCAGATAATGTGAGCGTGCGGGCCATGTGGGACAACCTGCGTATCCACCAGGAGGTGGGCATGCCCATGCACCTGGCATGGCGTAACTGTGACAGCTCCACTACTGTAGACGCTCTTCTCACTGACTCGCAGCCCTTCAATAGGCAGTAGGTGTCACCTGCATGCTAGCAGTCCTTGGGATATTAAGTTTTAGTCTAATGCTTATTTAAATGTCTTGCAAAATTGTGTTTTGGAGTCTTCATTGATTATTAGATACATTTATTAGATTTGATTTTAATTGTATTTAAAACCGATTGTTGTTCCTTGTTTGTATTGCAATCTTTGTCAAAAACATGTGTTCTGGGGACATGAGTGTCTGCGACACATTTCAAGTTCATATAATTGGCTTAAATTATTTCGTTCGTTTTTGTGAACCATTATGGAGCCTTTATCTATGGTGAGGGCCCCATATTTATTCAGCAAGCAAACATTAAATGCACTGAAAATCAGCAAAAGCTTGATTTCTGGTATCCCTTACCTCTATTACCAGAGTGATGCACCAGATCATCTCCAAGATCCAGTGCAATGACGTACTCAGCCCGATCAAGATGGTGATGAATGGTCGGCGCCGACTGCGTACACGCAGGAAACGGTTCCGGAGCATGTACCGAGACATCATGTATCTGGCACTGGAGGCGTGTGGCAGGGATAACATAGATATCGGTATGGATACAGCGAGGTGGTTGTGTGGCCTTTAGTGTTGCTATACCCCTTGTCTGGGAGAGTATGTACAGTTTTCGAGTCAACATTAAATTTATTGTTACATTAAATAGGAAAAACGGCTCTAGTCAAAATCTGGGTTCAGAAATTTCTGTGAAATTTCTGCTGATTTTTTAAGTGCCCATGACCATTTTTAAGATGGATGTAAATTTTAGGAAAACTTTTTTAATTGCTATGATGAGGGAATTTTATGCTGAAATTTAATACGTTGGTAGCTTACATGCAGACCTAGCTTTGAATTGCATAATTATATCAAGTAATTTATTTAGTAAAATGTTGAAAACCAAGTTTCTTGGTACAGCCTTGTTTCTATTAAAATGTTTATTCAGCTTTTCATATTGGCTGTTACAGCTGCATTTGACCGTGAATACAAGATGGCCTTCTCAAGGCTGGCTCAGAATGAGGTGAAACGTGTACAAAGAGATGACAAGCCTCGTTCCCCGCTAGTACAAGCTTGCAGAGCTGCATTCCAAGAATTGAACATGTAGACTGCTGTGACAAGTCACGCTTGCAAAGCTGCCTTCCAAGAATTGGACATGTAGACCGTGCTGTGACAAGTCACGCTTGCAGAGCCGCCTTCCAACAATTAGACATGTAGACTGTGCTGTGACAAGTCATGCTTGCAGAGCCGCCTTCCAAGAATTGGACATGTAGACCGTGCTGTGACAAGTCACGCTGCCTGCTAATACAAGCTTGCAGAGCTGCCTCTCAAGAATTGGACATGTAGACCGTGCTGTGACAAGTCACGCTGCCCGCTAATACAAGCTTGCAGAGCTGCCTTCCAAGAACTGGACATGTAGACCGTGCTGTGACAAGTCACGCTGCCTGCTAATACAAGCTTGCAGAGCTGCCTTCCAAGAATTGGACATGTAGACCGTGCTGTGACAAGTCACGCTGCCCGCTAATTCAAGCTTGCAGAGCTGCCTTTCAAGAATTGGACATGTAGACAGTGCTGTGACAAGTCAAGCTGCCCACTAATACAAGCTTGCAGAAATGCCTTCCAAGAATTGGACATGTAGACCGTGCTGTGACAAGTCACACTGCCCGCTAATACAAGCTTGCAGAGCTGCCTTCCAAGAACTGGACATGTAGACCGTGCTGTGACAAGTCACGCTGCCCGCTAATACAAGCTTGCAGAGCTGCCTTCCAAGAATTGGACATGTAGACAGTGCTGTGACAAGTCACGCTGCCCGCTAATACAAGCTTGCAGAGCTGCCTTCCAAGAATTGGACATGTAGACCGTGCTGTGACAAGTCACGCTGCCCGCTAATACAAGCTTGCAGAGCTGCCTTTCAAGAATTGGACATGTAGACAGTGCTGTGACAAGTCACGCTGCCCGCTAATACAAGCTTGCAGAGCTGCCTTCCAAGAATTGGACATGTAGACCGTGCTGTGACAAGTCACGCTGCCCGCTAATACAAGCTTGCAGAGCTGCCTTCCAAGAATTGGACATGTAGACAGTGCTGTGACAAGTCACGCTGCCTGCTAATACAAGCTTGCAGAGCTGCCTTCCAAGAATTGGACATGTAGACAGTGCTGTGACAAGTCAAGCTGCCCACTAATACAAGCTTGCAGAGCTGCCTTCCAAGAATTGGACATGTAGACAGTGCTGTGACAAGTCACGCTGCCCGCTAATACAAGCTTGCAGAGCTGCCTTCCAAGAATTGGACATGTAGACAGTGCTGTGACAAGTCACGCTGCCCGCTAATACAAGCTTGCAGAGCTGCCTTCCAAGAATTGGACATGTAGACCGTGCTGTGGCAAGTCACGCTGCCCGCTAATACAAGCTTGCAGAGCTGCACAGGTTAATCAGGGATGACTCTTTTCTGTCTTGACTGGATTTTTTAATTTAAGCGAACGTGTAAGGTTAAGTCACTGGTCACCAGTCTGGGAGCTTGCTGTATATGGATGCAACCAGGGATCACATTTTCTACATACTATTTCAGTCATTTTGCTGAGTGCATTGTGTTGTTATTTATTTTACACTGGTTTCGACTAAACTTTAAAGGCCTACCTGTTTTGTTATGCAGACCTGCTGCATGCAGATAATGCTTTTTTTCTTGCTGTCATGTTGAAATGTTGTATTATACACCCGCAAAGAAGTTTCAGAGGGGTTGATTGAACTTGCATAGTCAGTTGGTCGGTTGGTTAATCCAAATAAAATGTTACAAGTTTTTTGGGGGGTGGTGGTTGGGGGAGACTTGTTATACATGTCTCAACCAATTAAATTGAAACTTCAATTATGTCATCACCATGAAGTGAGGGTATTAACATGATATATTTGTGTCAAAGCTCTCATTTATGTTATTAAATGATATCTGTTCAATAAAATGAAGTAACCATAAGCAGGCCAGCAAATGGTCACATTTTTTGAAGCATTGACATTCCATGTAACATATTATGAAATAATGTGCCACAATACCATAGAGAATGAATTTCAAGTATTGTTAGAGATTTTAAATAAAATGTTCACAAATTATTTGTGTTGTATAACATGTGCATCATTAACCTGTTTTGCTGTGATATTGAAATAATGATGTTCAAAACTAAATCTCCAGTGTTTGTGTTTGTTCATCAATCATGTATTATATTGTTCTTTTATTTCTGTTGCAGTATATTTCAATAGAACTTAACCAATTTATGTGTTCATGCAAAATATGGGCATAGACTTGTATATTAAAAAATACTCTTGTTAGCTCATCTATTTTTTGAAAAAAAATTATGAGCTATTGTCATCACCTTGGCGTCGGCGTTGGCGTTGGCGTTGGCGTTGGCGTTGGCGTTGGCGTCGGCGTCCGGTTAAGTTTTGCGTTTAGGTCCACTTTTCTCAGAAAGTATCAATGCTATTGCATTCAAACTTGGTACACTTACTTACTATCATGAGGGGACTAGGCAGGCAAAGTTAGATAACTCTGGCGTGCATTTTGACAGAATTATGTGCCCTTTTTGTACTTAAAAAATTGCAAATTTTGGTTAAGTTTTGCGTTTAGTTCCACTTTTCTCAGTAAGTATCAATGCTATTGCATTCAAACTTGGTACACTTACTTACTATCATGAGGGGACTGGGCAGGCAAAGTTAGATAACTCTGGCATGCATTTTGACAGAATTATGTGCCCTTTTTATACTTAGAAAATTGACAATTTTGGTTAAGTTTTGTGTTTAGGTCCATTTTATTCCTTAAGCATCAAAGCTATTGCTTTCATACTTGCAACACTTACTAACTATCATAAGGGGACTGTGCAGGCAAAGTAATGTAACTCTGACTGGCATTTTGACAGAATTATGTGCCCTTTTTATACTTAGAAAATTGAAAATTTGATTAAGTTTTGTGTTTAGGTCCACTTTATTCCTACAGTATCAAAGCTATTGCTTTCATACTTGCAAGATTTATGAACTATCATAAGGGGACGGTGCAGGCAAAGTTATGTAACTCTGACTGGCATTTGGACGGAATTATGGGCCCTTTATACTTAGAAAATTGAAAATTTGGTTAAGATTTATGTTTTGGTCACTTTACCCCTAAAGTATCATAGATATTGCTTTCATACTTGGAACACTCACAAACTATCATAAGGGTACAGTAAAAGGACAAGTTGCATAACTCTGGTTGTCATTGTTACGGAATTATGGCCCTTTTTTGACTTAGTAACTTTTAATATATGGTTAAATTTTGTGTTTCGATCCACTCGAAGTATCAAGGCTATTGCTTTCAAACTTCAAATACTTACATGCTATCATGAGGTTACTGTACCTGGCAACTTGAATTTTACTTTGACCTTTGAATGACCTTGACTCTCAAGGTCAAATTATTAAATTTTGCTAAAATTGCCATAACTTCTTTATTTATGATTAGATTTGATTGATACTTTGATGAAACTACTCTTACCTGACATACCACAATAGACTTCACCCAAACCATCCCCCGTGCCCTCCCCCCCCCTCCCCCCCCCTCCCCCCCCCCCCCCTAATTTTTTTTTTTTTTTTTTTTTTTTTTATAAGATCATCTCACAAATGACCACCACACCCTCACACTATACCCCCACCCCACCCCCCCCACCCCCCCCCCCCAAATTTTTTTTTTGATTTTTTTTTTTTTTTTTTTTTTTTTTTTAAGATCATCTCACAAATTATCACCACACCCTCACACTATACCCCCCCCCCCCCGATTTTTTTTTTTTTTTTTTTTTTTTTCGCTTTTTTGGAAGATAATGTAATAAATGTCCACAACCCCACACTATACACCCCTCTTCACTCCACTCCTCCCTCCTTTGTGATTGAAAATGAGAGTCCCTTCACCTTTAAAAAGAAAATAGATGAGCGGTCTGCACCCGCAAGGCGGTGCTCTTGTTTTTTTGCACAGTTGCCATAGTCACTTTGATAAATAATTGAGTTAAATATATGATTACTGGAAAAGTAGTATTATTGCATTTTTTTAAAAAGTAATTATGCTGCATAAATTGCTCAATTAAAGCTCTGTAATGAAATGAGTAAAGTGTTTGTATGTGAATGTAAAAATGTCTGATTTCAATGACGTTGTTTTGCATTTAATACTTGATGGACTATGAACACATGTGTATATAACAATTGTAATTTAAATATGCATGATGGTCTATGCCAACATTTCAGTGCAATATGTTGAGTTGTGCATTACAATTACATTTTTCCAATATTGTTTATACACTAAGCTTTCTTGATATTCGTTTGTATGCTCTGCTGTATCAAATTTATTTCCCAAATATGTTTGACGTATAGATTGAACCTGATTTCATTAGGAAATGAACATATAACTTGTCCAGACATAAGTGTCTTTATTTAAATAAGTTATTGTGATATTCAAGATTAACATGTCAATACAATTTATGGTTTGACTTAAGTTTTTAGAGTGTTTTTTTCCTTTGCTGTGAAGCATGATTTATTGTGTGTTCTGCTGATTTCCTCGTGGTCTTTACCAATAAAATATTAGGTATCAACTTTGATGGGTGTGGTGCTTTTTATTCCATGAAGTATTTCCCTCATGAAACCCTCATTTTAAACTCCTGTGAGCCTTTAACTAGGTTGAGACTTTGAATTTCTGCATTCCACGTGTGTGTTAGTGGTACAAGTATTGACATCTTTGCGCAATAGTTGATTGAGCCCTAAAGTCCATATCTATCACGTGTTTTTTTATTCCCCCGGATCGAATGATTGGGGGTATATTTTTTGGGCCCGTCTGTCTGTCATCCTGTGGAAAACCTTTAATCTTGGTTAAATTTTTGCCTGCAATAATTTTGCAATATTGAAGATAGCAACTTAATATTTTGCATGCATGTGTATCTCATGGAGCTTGACATTTTGAGTGTTGAAAGGTCAAGGTCATTCTTCAAGGTCAAAGGTCAAATATATGGCTTCAAAGCGGCGCAATGGGGGCATTGTGTTTCTGACAAACACATCTCTTGTTTATACTTCAGAACTCAAAAAAATACATTTTGTGAAAAGAGTTTCTGCTCTATTCTTAAATTGATCTTTATTGAACTTTTACTTAAGTTTCACCAGAAATCCAGTAACCAAAATTATTTCAAACCCAGCCGTGTCAATGATGAACTGAAACACATGTTTCTTTCCTCTATTTACATAACTCAAATAATTAAATACCTTCAATTATGTTCTCAAAATTGACAAATAGTTGAGATTGTTAATCCATTTTGTTTGATATGTTACATTTAATAGCATCTGGTTAGTTCAATATGTTCTGTTTTTTTGCAAGTGCTTTCTTAACATTCCAGTTTTGTTTGCAGTTTACATATGTTTCACAGGGAATTTGTTTGTTAGTTTTATGTTTATTTTGTTGTCTTATTAGCTTTTGATGCTGTTAGTTAGCAGTTAAATCTCGTACAGAATGTTGTCTGTGTGACTGTCAAAGTGTCTTAGACATGTCATCAAGATACCATAGTGTGTATTACATTAGCATTTATTTATTGAAACATTAACATATAAATGTATCTTAATTTTATTTTAGCTGTTTAAAATGTAGCTGCCATTTCCAACAGTCTCTTGACACAAGTATCTGAGTTTGTTCAAATGTCCAGTAGCATAATTGTTTACTACAGCAGAAGGTGTATCAAGCTTTTTGGTTTTCTATTGACTTACCTAAATCTTTTTTGAACTGTGGTAGCTGATTTACTAGATGTACCTTTAACTTTAATTATTTTATTGATAAGCAAGACTACGGTATGTTTCTTGGAATTTCTGTTAAGATAATTTCCTTTTCACTCAAAAGAACAGTTCAGACTTCTGCCTTTTAATGGTTCACGTTTGTATACATGTAATATGCAGGGTTTACTTTTGGCTAAGGTTTGTTATTTCTTTATCTTTGATATGATTTTTACTCTTTAATAACACACCAACATTTTAAAATTGTTCATTGTTTTCCATTAAATGATACCAAAACATTGCAATCTTCCAATAGTGAAAGCTCAACATCTAGATTAACATTTGTCTATAATGAAATACACACATTTTTATTACATAAATTTAAATTATCGTTTGTATAACATGTACAGGTATATCATTTCATTTTACTTTCTCTACATACATAATATGTTTAAACCATTTGGTGACTGTAAGCATTTGTTACATGCTTTTTTAACATTATTTTATGAGCAATGCTAATCTTGTATTCTATGATATCGCGTTTGCTGTGTACACTCATTTTTAGACAACATATTGTTATGTACAAACATGTAAATTGTAATTGACCGTGCTTTTGAATTGTATTTAAAAATAAAATGGTTACAGAAGTACTTTATGTTTTAGTTTTTCGGCACACATTACATATTTGAATATTAGAGAAAATGTATTCAAATTTCTTCACAGATATTGCAGTATTTGCAATGGGGTCATTTTATCAGGCATTGAAGCGTAACTTTATATGCCCAGAACTTATTTTATATGGGCAACATCCACTGAATAGAACTACACCCCATGTAAAAAGTAGCACTTAATCCATGGCACATCATTTGGACAGTTATTGCAATAGAGACTTCACTGTTGATCCAATCTAGAATAGTGTTAGAGTTTGTGAAATTACCATGCAATCTTTGTTGGATGAACATCGTGTCAGATCATAAGATTACAATTTGATTTATTGCTAATTTTTCATGTGCAAGAGTCTTTGTTTGGAACATAGACCTGTAGACACTGCTTTGTTTGGAACATAGACCTGTAGACATTGCTTTGTTTGGAACATAGACCTGTAGACATTGCTTTGTTTGGAACATAGGCCTGTAGACATTGCTTTGTTTGGAACATAGGCCTGTAGACATTGCTTTGTTTGGAACATAGACCTGTATACATTGCTTTGTTTGGAACACAGACCTGTAGACATTGCTTTGTTTGGAACATAGACCTGTAGACATTGCTTTGTTTGGAACATAGACCTGTAGACATTGCTTAGTTTGGAACATAGACCTGTAGACATTGCTTTGTTTGGAACATAGACCTGTAGACATTGCTTTGTTTGGAACATAGATCTGTAGACTTTGTAACTTGACCATATTTCTCTGGAACATAGACCTGTAGACATTGTAACTTGACCATATTTCTCTGGAACATAGATCTGTAGACTTTGTAACTTGACCATATTTCTGTTTGGAACATAGACCTGTAGACTTTGTAACTTGACCATATTTCTCTGGAACATAGACCTGTAGACATTGTAACTTGACCATATTTCTCTGAGTGTTTATGACCAACAGAGCTCTGTGGAAATAAAAAATGGGCCATATAGTAGTGATACACACACTAGATTTATGTTATTTGTTTTAATGAAATGCAATATTGGATATATAGAGAATACATGGTTAGTGCCAAGATGGAGAAAGTTTATCCGGTGAGGCTTAGAATAAGAAAAAAGGGCGAGCTTTCACCATGTATTCGATTTATCCTGCTTCATTTTAAATTTTGTCTGTAACATAGTGTTATGTTGTTTGATTTAATGATATTTCATTGTAAACGAATCAATTACAGACGACCGAAAATAAGTGTGTATTAGTGGAGTGTAACCTTTCTATTATATAAAGAATCGCAGTATATTAAAGGTTATGAGTAAATAAATTTAAAGACAAAATTGATTACTTCATTGTCATATTTTTGTTTAAATTTAATACATTTATTACTTTTACTATCATTTTGTTTTGGCAAAACATTTCTCAGGAACTTGCATGCACATTTTGTAAAAGGTCAAATATTAGAACATGTAAATCGGCACGCAGGAATACGTACTTACGGTTAGATCCTGGTCATGGGAGGTACTGCCGGAGACAAACTAGTTTATTCGACCCTTCTTTATTAGGTCAATGTTTGCAACAGAGGCAGGATAAAATAGACCTCTTGCCAGCTGTCAGTCACAGCACAACCAATCATATACTGTCAATTTCTGCCACATGGTCCCACAAATAGTGTTAAGTGCTAACAGAATAAGAGTTTTATGTCAAATAAACTAAATGGGCCGAGCAACAGATTATTGGCGAGCGACTGGTCAATTGAGAGTTTTCTTTATTGTTCACCAAATTAGCCAATCTTGAATAGCCTTTATCCATAACAGTAAAGTTGATGTAAAAATTAAATGATTTCAGACTAGGAACACACGAGTTATTGACTTTTGTGAAATAAAAAAGGGCAAAAATAGAAATTAATAGTACAGAGCCTGAATTATCTAATCCAATCATTGCCAACCTTGCACAGTTCGCCTATTACTGTAAGAACAAACTTAATTTTAAATTTGAACCAGTTTGCATCAAAGGCAGTGCCTTTTGTTTAAGTAAAATATGTTTATGGTCATCATTGAGGGTAGAAATTTATTTTTATCCAATTGTAACAAAACTTGCATGTTGCAAACAACCATAAGACTATAGAATTATATTTACACAGTATTGGACAAGAATTGCTGGAGTTAAAACCTTTTGTGAACAAGGTATAAAAAGGGATCTTACTAGTTACATTATTATGCCCCCCACCCCCCCTTTGAAGAAGAGGCTTATATTGTTTTGCTGGATGTCAGTCGGTCTGTCGGTAGACCAGTTCTCTGATCAATAATTCGTCAACGAATTGACTTATTTGCTTGATAATTCACATGTTGCGGCTCCTTCCTTATACGATTAAGGTCAAAACTTGAGAGCATTCTAGAAGTCATCTTTGGTTGTTCAATCATGCAACTTCTCCAGAATATAAAGTTCTTGAAAATCTGAGCCATGTTTTCAAACTGGTCCAAGAGTTAGTTGAAAAACATGGCTGCCAGGGGTTGGTAAGTTTTCCTTACAAGGCTTTTGCAAAACAGTCCAAACATTCAAGATGTCACATTTGCCTATTCATCATGAAACTTGATCAGAACATTTGTTTGAATGTTATCTCAACTGTTTTAAATGAGCTCAGGTCCGTTTAAAAACATTGCTGCAAGTTCTTGTGGCAGTGTTCCAAATGCAGGTGTAGCGAAACCCATTGAACATCTTACATCTCTTTTTTGTTTGATGTTCATAAAACTTGTTGAGATTTTTTTCGGCGTGCTGTATTAAGCCAGCTTTTCACCTGACCTGACCTTTGTAAGTGTCCAATAAAATTCAAATAAAATTTCCCGCGGCTAGGTACGAATGAATACACTTCATTTATTCCATTGGCTGATTTGAGTATACCACCAGAACATTGGAAACATGTCCGCGTCTTTGTAACACTGTTTTACTGCATGAAACAATTTTATCTCTAATGAAAAGGCTCAATAGATAGAACAGTTTTACACTCAAGTCTCGACATGGATACAGTTTGTGCGTGCACCTTTTATTTTCAGAGAATTACCAGCGCAAAAGCGTTTATACTTAAAGGCTATGTTTTCATATTTAGTACTTACTTCCATATTCCTGTCAACGTGTTAACATGTAAAAGTATAAAGAGCAGTGGAAGCGAGGCCTCACTTTAATGCATTGCATTTCAAGCTGCGAGGTGTCGGGTCAATTCGCGGCCAGTGTGTGAATGTCAGAGTTTATATACAGTTCATCACTGGAGTTCGCGGCCAGTAAAATAATCGTTATATAATAGACGCTATCCGTGAACTAGGTGACCTGGATTTTTCTTTAGACCAGAAATATGTTAAATGAAGATATTCAGCAATATAATTATGGTATGTCAATATAATATATTTAATGTGTTTTCAACAATACAATGATAAATATTATTTTTTATTAATTTAACAATAATTATTCCACCATATTGACTAATGTATTAAGCATGAGAGCGATGATTCTCGATACTGTTAATAATCTAATCAAATAGCAATGCCCGACAAACCACTAAAACAGGTTTGTTCGAAGAACGCGCCTATAAATACGGATACTTCGCGTGTGGCCGGTTGACTCATATGTTTCAATTTCACTATCATTCTTCTTTTGGTTTTCTGTTTTGTCTCTATAGGTTTATGACCAGCAATATGTAATAATGTAAAATAAGCCGCGAAAACTCCGCATAACAACCTGTACTGCCTGTGATGCAGTTAGAACTGCACAGAAGAAGACATTCGCTATCCTTGATCTCATTCATTGAACTATTAACGCCGTATATCTTTTTAAAAGATATTTCTTGTTTTAAATATCTTGGGTAACTTGGAAAATTGTTCAGTTCAGGTAAAACAGAAATGCCTGGTGGGGGAGGGTTAGCTTATATAGCTATAGTGAGAAAATAAAAGCTCAGAACAGTTAAGTTCATTTGGGTCTCAGGTGAGCACCTTAGGGTTTTTGGCCTTCTTATTTGCATGTCCAATTTGAATAAGAAACAACACTGCTGCATTAGTTTAACCAATAAATTTGTAATGCAAACGGCAAGGTAAAACTTCATGTCTATTATACACATGTTTATAGATATAACTAGGTTTGTCCTTCACTTGGCAACAACAGTCAGTCATGCAGAGTTTGTGTAGCAACATATTGTGATTTATTCCAATGTACAAGGCTTCAGAATTGATATCAGTGTTTTATTTACATAAATGCAAATGGTTATAAACTGTAAAAACAGTTATAAATCCTACATTACAATAACCAACATACATCTAACACAGTTCACTGGCATTTGACTGGGAGAAACAATGTTTCATTTAGAACAGACATTGAGGATAATGCAGAATGTACAAAGCATAGAACTAATAGCACAATATCAAAACACAAGAGGTGAACAGACGCAGATGTGAAGCTGATGAGATCGCAGCATGATGTTCTAAAAATGAGGGCATTGAAATGAGACCATTAAAATATGTTAGTAATTAACTATTTTTATCACACATTATTCAATGAAGTCTGGGATGACACTTCCTGTTTTTAATATCGCTTCTTATTAGCCTGTGAGGACTGTGCAGGCTAATCGTGGACAAAAGCCAATATTACCCAGAGCGTGGCTTGCGTATATATAGGCATGTGACAACTGACATATA
This sequence comes from Dreissena polymorpha, assembly GCF_020536995.1. Classification (NCBI taxonomy): domain Eukaryota; kingdom Metazoa; phylum Mollusca; class Bivalvia; order Myida; family Dreissenidae; genus Dreissena; species Dreissena polymorpha. The sequence goes on from NC_068358.1 coordinate 84,782,025, forward strand.
GGCATCCGACAACAAATATTAAAAGAGTGATGATATACTGAAGACAACCTGAAAACTTTGTTTGGAGGTCATTTTAAATGGAAGTGTAGCTCACTAAATGTTCACTGTCATTGCTCAATCCCATTTTATATTAGTATAATGTAATACAACCATCACTAATGGGTCACCAAATATCCACTCAAATACATACAGGTATATACTACTGTACTGTTTTAACGCATATTTAAATAATATTTTACATGTAGCCTGCAGTTTAAAAAGTGCCAAATTATTTTGTTTGATATATTTACGACCGTACAAAACTAGCGACCTCGGTGATAAACAGAGATGGAAAGCAACACTACACTGTCAACAGTAGTGGTTAGAGATTTAACAACAATTGGCAAATTTTAATTAATTGAAGTCTATTAGCGCACCAGCATGTGGGTGTCAGCTTTTGGAATGTGGGATACTACATGTATGCGTCTAGGATAACTAAGGGCTACATTTGGCAAACAGTGAATAAGATAACAAATAAACAAGGGACAAAATTGTCACAAAACCAGGTTTTCATTGTGAAAAAAAAATCTGATAAAGGGAGAAAACTCAAACTGAACTTTTGAAATGAACAAACAAAATTAACCCCCTTTGTAAGTTTGTTTAAAAAAAAATAATATTTTTAGTCGTAGCGACCTTGACATTGGAGATATTGACGTGATTCTTTCGTGCGACACACCGCCCCATGATGGTGAACAAATGTGCCAAATGATTTTAAAATCTCACAATGAATGACATAGTTATGGCCAGGACAAGCTCATTTATGGCCATTTTTGACCTTTGAACTCAAAGTGTGACCTTGACCTTGGAGATATCGACGTAATTATTTCGCGCGACACACCGTCCAATGATGGTGAAAAAATGTGCCAAATGATTTTAAAATCTGACAATGAACGACATAGTTATGGCCCGGACAAGCTTGTTCCGCCCGCCCGCCAGCCCGCCAGCATTCGCCAATCTAATAACCAGTTTTTTCCTTCGGAAAACCTGGTTAATAAAAACATACCAATATGACATATGACTGGAAGATATCTTACTCTTACATTCTTAACAGATATGACTAAAGCTGTTGCTATCATACATATAAGAACAGTATATTTGAGAGTCTGAGATTCAATAGAGGAAATGAGTCTCTGTTTTGCAACTGCAGTAATACTTATATTTGGCATTTTAGCTACATTTCTGTAAAGTAATAACAATAATAGCTGTATTGCAATATCTTAACACCATGTTATTATGGTTTTATGAAGTTTCTGGTTATTGGCTGAGTTTAACATCTATACCAATATTGACTGCGTATGTGAAATTATTACAATAAACATAACTCTGACTTAATTTTTAAATAATGCATAATATAATATTTACAATTTTCTCAGCACCAAAGTAGCAAAAACATATCTACAACTAGGTAACAAATTTCATAGAAACAACATATTAGCAATTATTTGTGAAAAACATAGTAAACATAGGGTGTTATTCCAAACACTTTATATAGTAACATGTCAAAATAATAAATAAGATTAAATAGCAAAAGAGACGCTTTGGATTCAACTTATGATACATTCAATCAAATACTTTGCGTAATCAGAAGTACCCTTATACAAGAGATTTGATGTGCTTTGATCAACAGACACAGTAAAATGACAAAGAGGCAACAAAAACAACAATTAAAAACTGTTTAAACAATATTGAAGAAAGATTACAAAAATGAAGATGTATTTTACCAGTGGTAGCAACATTAAACCAGAGGGAGGAGAATCAAGGTGAATGTTTGATACACATTGACTAGAACTGTCAAACAGGATGCTACAAAACAAAAAATGCAAGTTTTAACACTTAACAAATCAAAATGACACACATTTCAAAAGAAAAAAACCTGTCCAAGTTCAAACAAAATTCTTAGATAACTATGTACAAACGTTATGCTTTCAGGCGGACATGAACATTCCTACAGCAGATTTTTTTTTAAATCATATGACTCTGGTCAATGGTTAATACACATCAAATATTATCTTTAAATTGCTTTTACATTCCATACATCACATGAATCTAGTGATTTAATTCTTTGTTGAAAATGATAAATACTAACATTTTTGTCAAAATTGTACGACTAGGACTAGTTAATGTCTATATAAGGTGTCTTTATACAAAATGTTGCAAAAAAGCAACAATTGGATAAAAAGGCTCCCCTCCCTTTGTTTAATACCAAATGATGGTGTTTATAAATAGAATGGGTACAATGCCCTGTATTACAAGGTATATCTGCAGAACGGAGCACCAGAAAATCATATGAACGTGAGAATCTTTATCACGCTGTTGAAGCAAACTATGTTCTGTTCATACTAAAGACAAATACATCCTGACATAGCACAACATTGAGGGGTAGTAAAAAATCTATCAGTAACAATGTCAAGTATAAGTAAAACATAGAGAAACAGAACAGCCACAGTATGCAAAACATAAAGAGGTAAAAAGAGAACAGCCGTTACAGCACTCACCCGAGACATCCAAGGACCTTAACTGTTCTGAGAAGGTAGTTTTATAAATAGACTTATAAGGAAAACTGCACCAAAACCTGGCAGCCATATTTTTTTTCAACAAAAATTGCAATACACAATCATTTTCAAACTAAGCCCAGATCTCATAAAAACACAATGTTTTAATGTTCTGAGCAAGTTATACATTTAATGTTCAAAATGTTTCTAGAGTGTTCTTACTTAAGCAACATAGAGACAACTGCCGTGTTTATACAGCCATTTTTTATGGACACTAACCAGATCTCACTTGTGAGAGAAATGATTAGAACAAATGTTAAGAGAATATTTCATGAAGATTTTGCAAATAAATATGACTTCAAGCATGTTCCCAAGCTTTTTCTTAATTTTGACCTTGTGACCTAGATTTTAATGCCACATGACCCAGTTTCAAACTCATCAGAGGGGGAATTGGGACAATAGTTCTCACAGAATATCAAACAGATTGTGCAATAATAGTCTCAAGAGTGATCACAAAGCAAATGTTGAGACGCACAGTAGACAACATTGAGACGCACAGTAGACAACAAAACACATAAAAAAGGCGATCACAAAAGCTCATCATGTTGTGCTCAGGTGAACTAAATATGTTGTACCGCAAGCACAGGAACATAACAAAAAGAAACAAGACACAGACTGGCACGAATGACTGGTAAAAAGTTCACAAGTTTTACAATCTTGCAATAAGTTATATAGGGGTGTAAACAAATATTCAGATACAAAAATATCTGGATAATGGGATAGAATTCAGACAGTCATTTAGTATAAGATATATAAAATACACCAAATAGCTCGTTAATTAGGCACACAAATGCCTTTTTTATGTTTATTGGTTAAATCCACAAAGGCTATAGGACTCTGCAAGTGGTCTCCACTCATACCAAAATGTGTCATAACCATACTTGATAGATATGCAATTCATAGATGAACAACAGATATTGCTTTCACTTCCAATTACATTTAACAGGTTCATAATACAAACAGTATATCACAATCTACTATGCATTGTAGGTTTTTAGATAATAGTGAAGTTATCTATCAGTTAACAAGCGATTAATGGATGAACAACAGATATTGCTTTCACTTCCAAAAATCAACATAGATTTAATTAATTTAATTGACACAGATTTAATTAATTGCATTGACAAACATAATGACACTTCACACAGACACAATAATTACTTGATATGAACATGAAGACATTGATTTGAGTTAACTATTTCTTCTTAACGACTTTTTTTATACAACCATTTCAAAATATATTGGTACTTTAACAATACAGGCGTTGTTGAACATATGAACAGGCTATGTTGAACAAATATATAGGCTGACAGTAGCCATTACCCAATTGTGTATACTGTAAAGCTGTGAAAAAGCTTGTATTTTACCAGTCAATTTCTCATGGATTTAGTAATTTGATTGTTATTATTCATAAGGAACAATCTAATTGCTTTAACAGTTCAAAACTTTTTTTTAAATAAACTATGTTAGAGAAAATATTGTTACCACTGCACATTTCCACTGATATTAAAGATCTATACAGTATCCCCAAAGTATCCAGATATCGCATACCAACAGCAAATACGATTTCCGTCATCGAGTGACATCCCTACTCTAAATAAATCTTTTATTATAAGCAACTACTGTAATTGAATTTTGTTCAATGTAAAATGTTGAAAAAATAATCAAAAGAAAATAACAGGCAATTTAAATTAATTTCAAAACTAGAGCTTTGTCACAGACGTGACTAATACCCTCACATTCCGCATTGACACAGAATATTTTGCATGTTGTCTTCACAAAAAAACAGCAGACACCATGCTCAATGTTTCAAACGCACATAGTGACCCCATGACCTAGTTTTTGACTCGGCATCCCCCATGTTTGAACTTGACCAACACATCATCTAGAAACAACTTCTGACCAAGTGTGGTGAAGATCGGATAAACACTACTTGAAGTAGAGAGCGGACACCATGCTCAATGTTCAAAGCGCACTAAGTGACCCAGTGACCTAGTTTTTGACATGCCATGACCCATGTTTGAACTTCGCCTAGACAATATCTAGATACAACTTCTGACCAAGTTTGGTGAAGCTCAGATGATAACTACTTGAATTAGAGAGCGGAAACCATGCTAAATGTTTAAAACGCACTAAGTGACCCCGTGACCTAGTTTTTGACTGGCATGACCCATACTCGAACTTGACCTAGATATCATCTAGATACAACATCTGACCAAGTTTGTGAGGATCGGATGAAAACAACTTGAAATAAAGAGCGGACACTACATACGGACCGACCGACCGACAGACAGACAAGCTCACTTCTATATTCCCCCTTAAACTTCGTTTGTGGGGGTATGATAACAATGGAACAAAAATGCTATTATAATAATATTTAAAATAATAATAATAATTTTATACAGTTGATGGAAAAAAGTGTTTCCTCAAAAAGAGAATCACGAGGGCCTGAAAGGCCCAAAGTCGCTCACCTGAGATATCAATGGAACAAATGTTCTTACCAAGTATCATGAAGAATGAACAACAAATGGCACCTTGGCGGCCATGTTTTTTTTAACAGACCTGAACCATTTTTTAACTCTTCCAAGATATGTCCAAATTTCATGAAGACTGGTAAAAAAATGTGTTTTCTAGACTGTTCACATGTTGTCACTATATACATATACAGAAAACTGCCCCACTCCCTGGCAGCCATGTTTTTTCACTGATCAGGACCATTTTCAAACTCGTCCGAGACATCCACATAACTAATGTTTTGACAAAATTTCATGATGATAAGGCAAAACATATGACTTCTAGAGTGTTCACAAGCTTTTTTACTATATAAATATAAGGAAAAAGACCCCCCCCCCTGGCTGCCATGTTTTTTACCAATCCAAATCATTATCGAACTCAACTGCCCTATCCAGGTGTGGTAGTGCGGACTCCTTCGCTTACGCAAATGAACCGGTCACAGGACGGTAACAGTTTTGTAACTTTGTGAGCACTTATGTAATGCTGAACTCTTATTTCCGGTCAGGATGACTATACTGACTGGTTGTAATTCAATTAACTAAAGGCGTTCAGTCAGGGACGCCTAAATACACTCAAAGAATTTATTTTTAAGTGAAAACCAAGGCAGCTTTTACAAAAATAACTAATTTTTGTTCCAAGAACTCGGAAAATGAAGAACAATGACAGAAAATTAAGAACAGGTACAAGCCAAGTCTAAAGAATCTAAGTATCGTTACAAAAATGAACAACATACAGTAAATACCTTAATGAATGTAAAAAGAAATTCAAAATCTGTCAAAAAACTGATGTAGTTTACAAAATAGGTCTAATTTAATCTAAAGAACAAAATTTATGGAGATTAGGAAACTTCAGTGAATCAAATAAAAAAATAAGAAAAATTTACTACAGTTATTGAAATAGAATAGAGTCTTTCTTATTTAGAAAATGCCAAATAAAAATAATCTAAATAATAAGAATAATTTAGAAAATAATGCCAAAATGTCTTTATGCTGGTGTTTAAAATAATTTAGAGTTTAATTATTTCAAAACTCCAACCTTTTTCAAGAGCTGTTAACTTTTCAAGAAAGCATCAAGAGGTGTTTAAATCAGCCAAAACAGCTTGTTTTATACAGTTCAGAAGAGATCAATGGCAGAGTAGTCAATTTTCCCTCAGAACAGTGCATTTATCAATGATTAATATCTTCCCAAATTCCAGAGCAAAACTAAAAATGGATTACTGAACCAGGTTAAACAAGGGAGATAAATACTGCATAAACACTGCAAAATCATGTACATGTTGTCTTTCTTTCAGTTATCTCTTAGTTGAAAGGCTTATCATAAGTGTAAATGACTAAAACAGTTATGTTAACTATGAAAATTCTGTGTTATGAAAAATAACATTGTACAGTTAATGTCACATAATATTGACATAATAAAACCAAACTTTACTGCACAGGAAACAAATGTTCTGACCAAATTTCATGAAGATTGAGCAAACTAGAAAGTTAAACAGATTTAACTATAGCCATACATGTACATGTATATAGCCATATAAGGAAAAATGCTTGGCAGCCATGTTTTTCAACCAACCGACATCATTTTTGAACTCGTCCAAGATATCATTGGGATGAATCTTCTGACCAAGTTTTATGAGGATCGGACAATAAATGTGGCCTCTAGAGTGTTAACAAGATTTTGCTATAGCCATATATAGCCATATTAGGAAAAATGCCCCGCCCCTTGGCAGCCATGTTTTTCAAGCAAACGTAACCATTTTCGAACTCATCCAAGATATCATTGAGACCAATCTTCTGACCAAATTTCATGAAGATTGGACAATAAATGTGGCTTCTATAGAGGCAAATGATGACGTCGCACAACGGACAACGCACGATGGACGTTGGACAAAAGGCGATCACAAAAGCTCACCATGAGCACCTTGTGCTCAGGTGAGCTAAAAATATGTACAATTCACACACATGTTAATGTTCAGACAGACACAATACAGATCAACAGGAAAACATGGCCCTAAATCAATTTTAACAATAAACATCAAAGAAAAAACTGATTGCACATAATATTACTCATAAGGTGTTAAAAATGTGTTTGTTTTCACTAGCACAACAGACCCTTATTTGATTACAATGTCTCAACCTTTTTGTATTCCAGGATTAGTTTTCAATCTTTTTAGCTACATTTGATCATATTAGCAAATTTAACGTTTACAAATAAAATACTTTTGGGCAGAGAGAAACTTTTTGCATTGAACGTCCTTATTTAAATTGGTAATAACAACTGGATGGTACTTTTTTCAAATGAAACACAAATTATGGACCACCTGTCTTTCTCATATTTTAGGAGTGTTAATGAAAAACAAACAACTTTTTATCCGCCTAGCATTTTTCTGCGTCACAGAGTCCTTGACAGATCTGGTTAAAACCCTTCACTGTCACTGTCTTCCAATACAGGACACTCTTCACTAAGGAGTCCATGTTTTTTGGCGTACTCTATCACAGCAAGGTGACAGAACACATACTGGTCTGGCATTTGGATGCTGAAGGCGCGCTGTGATCGGATCCGGCGTACCGTCTCACGAATATTCACCGTGTGGATGTGGTCCAAGCGACTTAGACTGATGTCAGTGTTGATGAAGGTACCTGGTGTGGAAATAGACTGATGTCAGTGTTGATGAAGGTACCTGGTGTGGAAATAGACTGATGACAGTGTTGATGAAGGTAACTGGTGTGGAAATAGACTAAAGTCAGTGTTGATGAAGGTACCTGGTGTGGAAATAGACTGAGGTCAGTGTTGTTGAAGGTACCTGGTGTGGAAATAGACTGATGTCAGTATTGATGAAGGTAACTGGTGTGAAAATATACTGATGTCAGTGTTGATGAAGGTACCTGCTGTGCTATTAGACTGATATCAGTGCTGATGAAGGTACCTGGTATGGTAATAAACTGATGTCAGTGTTGATGAAGGTACCCGCTGTGGTAATAGACTGATATCAGTGTTGATGAAGGTACCTGGTGTGGTAATACAGGGGTGTCAATTGGCCAAAATCTAAAATCCTGAAAATAGGCCTATCGTTTTGGGGCCAGAGCAAAAAAGGGTTAATAATTCATGTAACTTTGTTTACTATTGTATATAACTTTGTAAACAATATGTCAAAGTAAAATAATTT